>NW_017675067.1:0-76950 GCF_001879085.1 Nicotiana attenuata
CCACTAGGCAGCATGCCTAGTGGTATATTTGCTAAAAAAATATGTAAGAGAGTTAGAAACACGTAAAAGTCTCACATTAACAAGTGAGGAAAACCTTTTAGGAAATTAGGGTTTCAACAGTAGTCAACTTTAACAGATGGTAAGAACTCAGAACTAGATAAGTCAAACAAGACAAAAAGATTCAAACACAAAGAGCTTAATCGAACTAAACATGCGTATAAAATAAACCAAGAGAATTTCAGAAGCCCAGGTAGAGCCAGAACACTTAGGGCTTTTAGCATGATGAACCAGGTAGCAGCAAACATGGACAAACATAGTAAAATCATAAAAACACACTGAAAATCGGAGAAGAGTTTAGGAAACCCTAATTGTTAAAAATGGAGAGTCATTTTGAAAGGAAAATCGAAGAACCTTCGAGAAACACTTAATAAAGTTTGTAATAAGCACAGATCTAAGATCGATCTGAAAGAAAATCGAACAGCTCTTAGAGCTAGGGTTTCAAAGAACCCAGAAAAAGTGAGAAAGCTTTAAAAGATACCGATCTAGTCGGAAAAGTCAAGGATCTGACTCGAGTGGCCAAGGCTGGCCGGAGAAAGGTCAGAGATGACCGGAGAAAGGCCATCGAGCAAATACCGGACCAAACCCCTCCAGAATCTGGTCATGAGACCACTGCAACAAACACATAGAAGCCGCAGGAGGCTGATACAGGTCTTAGGTGACCATGGAAAGCCATAGATTAGGGTAGATTAAGGGGGCGGTGGCTAGGGTTTGATGTTGTTGTAGAGAGGATTTGGGAGAGGAGGGGAATGCAGAGGCGGCATAGGGTAACAAATGAAAGGGTTTGGGGGGTAGTTGGGAATTAATTTAGGTAAGGACAATTTTTGGTCGTTGATCTGAGTGATCAACGGCTTGGATTGAACGGGCGGCTTGGATTGAACGGGTAAATGGGCGGGTTATGAAGATGGGTTTTGGTTAGGTTAAATCGGGATTGGGTCGGGTTTTAATAGGAATTGGGCCAGGGTAATTGGGATTCAAATTGTGGTCCAATTTAGGCCATAATCGAAATAAAATGGGGCTAACATTTAAATAGCCAATTTTCCTATTTGATTTATAAAAAATAATAAATAATTTCTGAAAATAAATTGATGGTACTAAAATGATTTATAATACATAATTAATTATTTAAAAATACCAGGCCTAATTTTATGAACGTAAATGCAGTTAAATCTTGAAAGAGGCTAATATTGCAATTATATGCAATTTAGCTTTAAAAATACTAAATAAATTTGTAAAAATATGCAAAAAATTTCCTTGGCTATATTTTAGTATAAATATAAAAGTGCAATAAGTGAATCACCAAAAAAATGATAATTTTGGAAACAATTACTGAATTTTACTAATAAAATAGGAGAACAAATAGATTTAAAAATCTTTTAAAATTAAGGAAAAGTAATGAAGCACTTGCATATATATATATATATATCATTTTGAAGCTAATTTTCATATTGAAAATATATAGGAAAAAATTGGGTGTCAACAGCTGCCCCTCTTTACCCGGGAATGATGAAAGAGTTTTCGGGTAAAGATATGATGGCCAATTTTGACCGAGCGAAACAGTTTGGGAGATGTTCAGGCCGCACCTTGGCTTCCAATATGCCTACATATCCCTGGTTTTACAGGAATCACGCCATATGTAGTTCAGGATCCGTCGGCGGAGTATGCCGAGGGGTATTTTTCAAGAACGAACGCAATATTTTAGGCTGGTCGAGTGAGAGTGGACGGTTTACTGGGATGGTTAGGCTTGATGGTTGCGGGCACTGGAGCGGGCTCCTGCCGGGACAGCTGTTGCATGCTGGTTTTACCTGCAAATAGAAACAATACAAGCGTATATCGTGCATAAATTTAAACATGATGGAAGTTCCCCCCGGACCATGAATGCTGTCTTCAGACGGTTAGGATGACGTCCTTAGACCATGACGTCCTGGGCCATGAAGCGTGTAATAAAGGATTCGCAGGCTATGATGCTCTCGGGCTATGAAAATGATGCCTCCGAACCATCATGCCTTTGAATAATGATATGCAAAAGATTGAAAGGGATCCTCAGGCCATGACATGGTGTTCTCGGGCAATGAGGATGGTGCCTCCGAACGATGACACCTTTGGATAGGTTGGCGATATTTCAGCCCATGAATGATGCAGTAGCGTGTGGCGATCTTTCAGCCCATGCAGATGCAGTATGAGGCGATCTTTCAGCCCATGCAGATGCAGTATGAGGCGATCTTTCAGCAGTATGAGGCGATCTTTCAGCCCATGCAGATGCAGTATGAGGCGATCTTTCAGCCCATGAAATGCAATATGAGGCGATCTTTCAACCATGCAGACGCAGTATGAGGCGATCTTTCAGCCCATGAAATGCAGTATGAGGCGATCTTTCAGCCAAGCAGATGCAGTATGAGGCGATCTTTCAGCCGTACAATGTGGCGATCTTTCAGCCGTGCAATGCGGCGATCTTTCAGCCATGCAATGTGGCGATCTTTTAGCCGTGCAATGTGGCGATCTTTCAGCCGTGCAATGTGGATGGAGACAACGTTTAGTCTCGGACGGCAAAATGGTAGCCTTATGCAATGCAAATGCAGATAGAGGTAGAGCTTAACCTCGGAAGGCAGAATTGTAGCCTTATGCGAGTTGCAAGGTAGAATAGTAGCCTTATGCAGATTGGAAGGTAGAATGTTAGCCTTGTGCAAGTTGGAAGGCAAAATGTTAGCCTTATGCAGATTGGAAGGCAGAATGCTAGCCTTATGCAGATTGGAAGGCAGAATGTTAGCCTTATGCAATACAGATGCAGATAGAGGTAGAGCTTAACCTCGGAAGGCAGAATGGTAGCCTAATGCAATGCAGATGCAGATAGAGGTAGAGCTTAACCTCGGAAGGCAGAATGGTAGCCTTATGCAATGATGCAGATAGAGGTAGAGCTTAACCTCGGAAGGCGGAATAGTAGCCTTATTCAATGCAGAAATGCAGATGGAGACAGTTTTTAGTCTCAGAAGGCAGAATAGTAGCCTTATGCAAGAAATAAAATGGCAAATGGTAAGCGAGCTTTCTTAGTTGATAGCAAATTGCGATATTGTGACTGCTGGGGACATTATGACACACAGAATGTCGCCGGTGCGTGTGGATAGCAAAAGTGGGTAAGTGCAACGGTCTCGAGAGTTGTAATCCTGAACAATGTTTGTCTCGTGAGTGTATAGTATGTTTGACGATTTCGCAATCCAAGTGCCTACATCCAAAGAAAAATCGTGAGTTTTGTAAAAAAAGGGGAAGGTTAGTTCGTATCCCCGCTGGCTCTGCTTGACCTGCTTGGCTTTGATCTGGTGATACTGTATGTATCATTGGGGTAGCGTTGCTAAACAAGGCAATTTCAGTAATAGACATGCACGATTTTGTAAAAGTATGACATAAATGTATAATAAAAATAGTTTTTAGATGAACCACCGACTGTGACGCAATTCAGGACATTGAAACCTCTCTTGCTACGGAATTTTGTGGGTCCTCCTCAAAATTCTGCCCCAGTTTGATGGGTTGACGCTTCTGACTGCTGCTCGTGCGACGATCGGCTGAAATTACTTCGGAATTTTGAGGGTCCTCCTCAAAATTCTGGCCCAGTTTCCAATTTCGGGGAAAATGAAAATTTTATTGAATTGTGACCAAACCCATAGGGCTGCCTACGTATCCCCTCTTAAATGGGAATCAGGTCAGGCGTAGTTCAATTATATTGTGCAGGTAGAACATAAAGATTACACATAGTAGCGCTTGACTGCATCTGAATTAATCGGCTTTGGCCAAACTTCTCCGTCCATTTCTGCGAGTATGAGGGCTCCTCCTATCAGAACCAGTGAACCACGTACGGACCTTGCCAATTAGGAGAGAACTTCCCTTTGGCTTCATATTGATGCGGAAAAATATTTTCTTTAACACCAGCTGTCCCGGTGTGAACTGTCTTGGCTTGACCCTTTTGTTGAAGTCTCTGGACATTCTGTTCTGATAGAGTTGACCATGGCAAACTGCATTCATCCTTTTTCCGTCTATGAGAGGTAGTTGTTCATAACGGCTTTTCACCTATTCTGAGTCGTCGAGCTCAGCTTCCTGTATGATCCTCAAGGAAGGAATTTCTACTTCGGCGGGAATGACGGCTTCTGTACCATAAACCAGCATATAAGGGGTTGCCCCGGTTGATGTGCGAACTGTGGTGCGATACCCCAATAGAGCAAATGCTAACTTCTCGTGCCACTGTTTATGCTTTTCTATTATTTTCCTCAATATCTTCTTGATATTCTTGTTGGCGGCTTCCACAGCTCCATTCATTTGAGGGCTGTAGGCTGTGGAATTCTTGTGGCTAATTCTGAAGGTTTCGTACATGCCTTTCATTAGGTCACTGTTGAGATTGGAGCCATTATCGATGATAATCGACTCTGGGATACCGAATCGACAAACAATACGGTCGCGGACGAAGTCTGCCACGACTTTCTTAGTTACTGCTCTGTATGATGCTGCTTCGGCCCACTTGGTGAAATAATCGATGGCTACTAGGATAAACCTGTGTCCGTTTGAAGCAGTGGGATCAATTGGACAAATTACATCCATTCCCCAGGCAGCGAATGGCCAGGGTGAGCTTGTTGGCGGCACTTTTATCATGTCGGCATGAATCTGACAGCGATGGCATTTCCGGACGTACTGGATGTAATCTGTCTCCATAGTCATCCAAAAGTAACCAGCCCGGAGTATCTTCTTTGCTAAAACAAAACCATTCATATGTGGACCACAGGTCCTAGCATGAATCTCCTCTAGCAGCTTGGACGCTTCCTTTGCGTCGACACACCTTAATAATCCAAAATCTAGAGTCCTCCTATACAGGATTCCTCCGCTGTGAAAGAAATTGTTAGACAACCTTCGAAGTGTGCGCTTCTGGGTATGATTAGCAAGCTCCGGGTAATCTCCTTTCGCCAAATATTCCTTGATATCGTGGAACCAAGGTTTTCCGTCTGCTTCCTCTTCAACATGGGCACAGTAAGCTGGCTGATTATGAATTTTCACCGGTATGGGATCAATGAAATTCTTATCGGGATGCTGTATCATGGATGACAGGGTAGCCAATGCATTGGCGAATTCATTCTGGATTTTGGGAACATGTTGGAATTCTATCTTTGTGAACCTCTTTCTCAATTCCTGTACATGATGCAGATACAGGAGTATCATGGAGTTCTTGGTTGCCGATTCTTCTCGTACCTGATGTATAAGTAAGTCTGAATCTCCGATTACTAACAGTTCTTGGATGTTCATGTCAATGGCCATTTTGAGCCCTAAGATGCAAGCTTCGTATTCGGCCATATTATTGGTGCAGGGAAACCTGATCTTGGTGGACACTGGATAATGCTGGCCGGTTTATAATACCAAGACTGCTCCTATGCCAACTCCTTTGAAGTTCGCTGCCCCATCGAAAAACATTCTCCAACCATCATAGGACTCTGATATATCTTCTCCTACGAATGATACTTCTTCATCAGGAAAATACGTTTTCAGAGGTTCGTATTCTCCATCCACGGGATTCTCAGCTAGATGATCTGCCAGGGCCTGTCCCTTGACCGCTTTCTGAGTTACGTAGATAATGTCGAATTCACTCAACAGGATTTGCCACTTGGCTAGCTTGCCAGTGAGCATGGGCTTCTGAAAGATGTACGTTAAAGTATCCATCCTTGATATGAGATATGTAGTATAGGCACAGAAGTAATGCCTTAGCTTCTGAGCGACCCAAGTCAAAGCACAACAGGTGCGCTCCAAAAGAGAATACCGGGCCTCATACGGAGTGAACTTCTTGCTGAGATAATAGATGGCCTGTTCCATTCTTCCTGTTTCATCATGTTTCCCCAGAACGCATCCGAAAGCTCCATCCAACACCGCAAGGTAGAGTAATAAGGGTCTACCTAGCTCAGGCGGGACCAAGACTGGTGGTGTCAACAAGTACTCCTTGATTCCGTTAAGGCCTTTTGACAGTCATCGGTCCATTTGGTAGTGGCGTCCTTCTTCAACATCTTAAAAATTGGCTCGCAGATGACTGTGGACTATGCTATAAACCGGCTGATGTAGTTGAGTCTTCCCAAGAAACTCATCACGTCCTTCTTGTTTTTTGGCGGTGGTAGTTCTTGAATGGCTTTGACCTTTGATGGATCCAGTTCTATTCCTCGGCGGCTCACGATAAACCCAAGCAACTTCCCGGCAGGATCCCCAAATGCACATTTTGCAGGGTTTAGTTTCAGGTTGTACCTCCTTAATCTATTGAAAAACTTCCTCAGATCTTTTATGTGGTCAGCGGCTTTCTTGGATTTGATGATAACGTCATCCACATATACCTCTATCTCCTTGTGTATCATGTCATGAAAAATGGTAGTCATGGCCCTCATGTAGGTGGCCCCTGCATTCTTCAGGCCGAATGGCGTCATCTTGTAACAATACATTCCCCACGGTGTAATGAAAGCCGTTTTCTCAGCATCTTCTTCATCCATCCAAATCTGATGGTAACCGGCAAAATAATCCACAAACGACTGCAGTTCATGCTTGGCGCAATTGTCAATCAGGATGTGCATGTTTGGCAAAGGGAAGTCGTCTTTCGGACTAGCTCGGTTGAGATCCCGGTAGTCGACACAGACTCTGACCTTCCCGTCCTTCTTTGGCACTGGCACAATGTTGGCTAACCATGTCGGATATTCCACTACCCTGAGAACCTTAGCTTTGACTTGCTTAGTGACTTCTTCTTTGATTTTCAAACTCACATCTGGCTTGAACTTTCTGAGCTTCTGCTTTACTGGCGGACATGTCGGATCAGTTGGCAGTTTGTGAGCCACAATAGACGTACTTAGACCGGTCATGTCGTCATATGACCAGGCGAATATGTCCTCATATTCCCTTAGAAATTCTGTGTATTCCTACTTTTCTGATGGCGATAAGTGAGCACTGATTCGTGTTTCCTTGACATTTTCTGCATCTCCCGGGTTAACAATTTCTGTCTCGTCCAGGTTGGACTTAGGTCTTTTTTCAAAGCTCTCAACTTCTTTGACGATCTCCTCTGGTATGTCATCTTCTTCTGAGTCAATGTCTGTTTGTTGCGTTGTCTCATTGCATATCACAGTCATTGGTTCATCAAGATAAGTAATAGCAATGCTGTATAAGTAAAGTAATGAGAAAAAAATAATAATAATGAGTGTTGATTCATAAGAAAAGTCGAAATGCTTTGATAAATTTCATAAGTGTTTTGAACATTGAGGATCTTATTGCGGGAATTAAAATGCGAAAAGAAAATCATCTAGTAAATAAAAACAGTGCATGATGCTTGTTTTAGCCTTGCTACCCCGAGGCTTGTCGGGCTCTTTTGGTTGTCCTGATGCTCCAATTCTTGAGATGTGCCCCTCTGGATCTTGTGAAGTAAGATGATGATGCCAGAGTGCACGAACTAACCTTTGGGGAGGGGAATAAAAACAAAAGAAAAAACAAAAAGGTAACCAAGTTAGTGAGGATTATAAAAAGTATTGCAGTATTTAAACACATAGTGCGGGAATGTAAATCGTGTCCTAATTTGGGAGCCTCGTTGTGCCCGAGGTAGGCCTATCCACAAGTTGATTTGGAGAACTTAGAATGCTAAATGCCTCATTTTATTGACAAAAAATATACGAATCCCAAATTGACATTAAATAAACAGGAAATGGAAATCACTAATGGCCATTGGCCTTATTACATTTTTATAAAGCGAAAAGAAAACCCCTATCTACTTGGCCCCAGAAGGACCTTCCCCAGATTCGGCATCCTTGGCTCCATCGAACAGCTTTCCCAACTCGCGAAGTCCCAGCAATAGGTAGGCCCTGGCTAAATATCCTCCTTCGGTTCCTTCAGCGTTTTGGAAATCTTCGACACTTTTGAGAAACTTTTTCTCCAACTCCACTATGCCTCGCTCCAAGTATCCCAGTCGCTTGTTGGCACTGACAGCCATGTCCTTCCATTCCTCAATTAGTTTCTGGTTGGACTCTTGTATTTCCTAGAGTGAAGATCTCTCCACCAGCTTAGCAACCTTGGATGAATGTTGGTGACCATGCCGAATCTAGGGACTTCGTGCCTCATATTTCTGCAAGGCAAATAAGGTTAGACCCTGACCCCCACCAGATTCGACTATTTAATACCAACAATTAGCATGACGCATTTCAGTTCTCCAAATAAATGCACAAAACGTGGTGATGTCCGTTTGGGTTTAGGGAAACCCAGTGGACTTTGGACAAGGCTATCTTAAAGGGTCATTATGTGGACAACATAACTGACCCAGCTAGGTTTGACCATGATACATGCACAGTTTAAACAGAATAAGGTTTCTATGGGGTTTTAGACTGGTACCCTTGAGCGGACAACTCAAGGGGGAAGGCACGGAACCGTCGACTACACCGTTGATCGACTGGTTTTACCGCAAATATGCCTTGCCGAATTTAGGGGATAATAATATAGGAAGAGCGCAACAACTCATTATAAGCGTGGCTATAGTATTTGTCTGGCACGAGTGGAATATGATGTTGAGCATGATTATGCAATAATTAAAAGCATGTTGTCATGTATTTGCACGTTAAGAAAGCAGTAGATACAACAGTTTATAATTTAAAACAGTAATAAAGAAAAGAAACGAAGAAGATAAGTCAATTTTGCCTTTGAAAAGAAATTAAACGCTTAAAGGAATTTAAACAAGTAATTGCATATAAAGGGAAGGGACAAATTCACAAGAACAATCTGAAATGGTAAAAACCTAAAATAAATCCCCAGCAGAGTCGCCATGCTGTCGCGCCCCCTCTTTTCCCTCCTCGCGTCGGGAGAATCGGGTTAATGACATTTGGGTATGGGACAACTCGTTCCTTTTGGGAACTGGGTTTTGCATTTTTGAAGAGTCGCCACCTAATGATTTATGGTGCATTAGGACACCTACAAGGTTCAATTACAACTACATTTTGATAACCAGAGATTGAGTAAGGGCTTGAAATTATCCCAAGGGGAAGGTGTTAGGCACCCCTCAGGATCCACTAGTGTGGTTCCCGGCCAGACAATTCTTTGTGAATTTGGTGCAATTACCATGTAAGCAGATAAGGCTCAAATACGAGGGGATTTTAATACACAAATGCTTGAAGGTAAACAAAGTTTGAAAGAGCAATTATTAAAAGGCTGATTTTGAAAAGAAGTCATAATACTTTAAAGACAAAGAAGAGAGGGGAAGGGGTCCTGGTTTATTTATAATATGGATCACATCAATGCAATACCCAGTAATCACTCCTCAAAAGAGGGGCTACACGTGGCATTAGCACACCGGTCATCATATCCATATCTACCCTTCTCACCCATTAAGGTACTAAAGCGCAAATTGTTCTCGACCACTATTGCATGCTATTACCCGTCCCATTCCTATCAGTCCTGGAGGAACTTAGGACTACTAATCCTAAAAGGGAGGTATATTAGGCTGACTTTGAGGTGTCAAAGGTGAAAAATCTAAGGCGACGTACAAAACATATAGGACAGCACAAGAACAGGGGAATCACATAAACAATGAAGGCTCATATATACCTCCTCAAACAAAGCAATCAATAGCATGACTTAAACAACAAGCAGGGTCTGAAAATATTAAGGCAAAAAGGGAGTTTAAGTTGTTGAAGCAGACCAATTTATTACATAACTCAAATAAGAAGTCCGAATCAGGCCTGCCTACTGGTTGTAGCAATTACTAACAGAAATGGGCTCAGCTTTATTTATTGTTATTACCTAAGGTTTGCCTAAATGTTTGGGGTAGAATCCTATGAGCATGGTATCTATTACTGATTCAGACTGTGGCAAAGCAGTAACAAACTTAAAAATGAGCGGTTTGAAATCCTTTAGGCATGCTTGCTAAACCATGTTAAATAGGGAGATTGAGTTACTTAAGAACCGGTTCAGAATAGACTGATTTTTAAATTAGACTAGTCTCAGATTCTGCGGATGATGATATCCATTATTACTGGTTTTAATTCCTATAGACATGATATCTAGTCGAATGTGAAATGGAAACAGGCAGGATTTTCACCTGGGAATTCCTATAGGCATGATTTCTATACGTTATACTGATTTTAACATTATAAACACGATACCCGTTTATAGCCGTTTAGATCCTAGAGCATGATGTCTAAGTGGTAACAAGCGTGCAGAATTTAAAATAAAGTCCTATGGGCAGGTTATCTAAGTGTGAAGTTGAACATGCAGAATTTTAAATGAACCCCTATAGGCATGGTGTCTAAAATGCAGAATTGAACACGCAGGATGTAAAACAGTCCTATAGGCATGCTTTCTAAATGCAGAATTGAATCATTCAAAACACAAATCCTATAGGCATATTTTCTACCCCTTTGAGCATGCATAATTACCCATCCCTTTTTTTCACTAGCCAACCCCAAATATTACAGACCAGTTGCTGAATTACATCAAGAAAATACATAAAAAATAGGAAAGTACAACTATAGAAAGCCTCATTTTGACTTCCTCTCTGAGTTATGGAACAAAACGCCTCAAAAGCCACTTGTTTCAAAGCCTTTCTCGGACCTGGGTGTGTCAGAGTTCCCTAAGGGACTCAAGGGACCCCGGGAGGTGCTTACACCCAGGTTCATAGAACCAGATAGAGAAGAGTGCAGTGTGGAAGGGCCAGCCCTTATGTGTCCAAGTTCAGAGAGAGCTCATGGGTCCCAAGGCAAGGCTCACACAAGAGGGGCTGAACTTAAGTCTAAGAATGATAGTGGAAGTGCATGAATAGAGTTTTTTTTTTAAAAAAAAACTGAGGGGATAAAGGAGAGGGGTAGAGGATGATAGGGAAACAGGAATTAGTAAAGCACAGAGTTAATAACTTCACATAAAAGGATCCGAGGTTGGGAATCCATTACAAGGAGCCTATGTACTTAGGCAGGGATCAGTTTGGGCATGCACAGCAATTGGAGGTGCTGGCATGCCTATGAACCAATCAGAACACACAACAATTGGAGGATACATGGAGGTTATGATCACAGGGGATCAGGTTTGAGTCATGCACAGCAATGTTCAATGTTGTCATGCCCCAAACCAACCACAGATACCAAACACATTGGGGATGGGTATTTTAGGATTCACAAGCCATGATAAGTAATTGACAGAAGCATTAATTCAGAACAGAAAAGGCAGGCTACAGCATGCTTAATAATGCAAATTGGCTAAATACAAACAGGAGACAAACAAGGATGAAAGAAACAGTAAAGAAACATGTTGTTGTTGATACAGAAGATTAACTAGGACATACCAGTAAAGATGCAAATGCAGAGAAAAATAAGCAAGCTTCCCACAGCCTAGCCTTGGCTTTCAGCCGGCTAGGTAAGGCAGCAATACAAGTAGCAACAGAGAAAGAGAGATTTTAGTGGAGTGTGTGTCTGGACTCGAGTGTTTTATGCCTTGTGTTTGTTTTTTTTTTTTTTTTTTTGAAAGAAGAGAAGGTGGGTATTTATAGTTTTGAAAACGAGTAGAAATTAAGGTAATAAGCAAAGGCTTAACATAAACATGGAAACAATCGCAATCAGAATCAATTAACACAAGTACTTCCATTAATCAAGGAAGTATTGCTCAAACGGATACTAATCAGGCTAATTAACGAAAGAAATCAATTTGGGGACAGATTGATTCTTGCCATATAAGAGGCAGTAAAAGTATGAAGGTAAATATTTGAGTCTAAGTACGAAAACATACTTAATTTTGGAAAAGGATTCGAGGTAAAACATCACAGTAATTAAGGAAGGGAATCAATCAATTTGAACAGACTAATAAGATTAGGGTTCATTAGAAAACCCTTTGGCAATCAATCGCAACATTGAAGGATTCAGAATCAGTCAAGAAAGGGTCATGATTCTGCACCTTAACATATAAATAGCAAGGGGAGGGACAGACATACTAGGCATGAAGGGTCAATCATATTGACAAATAAGCAACACAAACATACAGTAAATGGTAGGGGTAAGCTAGGATTCAGCAGTAAAAGAAAACCATTCGAAGCTCAGCAATCGAGTAGGTCAAGTAGTCACATAGAATCAAAAATGCAGAGAACCAAACTAACAGGTAAGAGAGTCAGAAACACGTAAAAATCTCACATTAACAAGTGAGGAAAACCTTTTAGGAAATTAGGGTTTCAACAGTAGTCAACTTTAAAAGATGGTAAGAACTCAGAACCAGATAAGTCAAACAAGACAAAAAGATTCAAACGCAAAGAGCTTAATCGAACTAAACATGCGTATAAAATAAACCAAGAGAATTTCAGAAGCCCAGGTAGAGCCAGAACACTTAGGGCTTCTAGCATGATGAACCAGGTAGCAGCAAACATGGACAAACATAGTAAAATCATAAAAACACACTGAAAATCGGAGAAGAGTTTAGGAAACCCTAATTGTTAAAAATGGAGAGTCATCTTGAAAGGAAAATCGAAGAACCTTCGAGAAACACTTAAAAAAGTTTGTAATAAGCACAGATCTAAGATCGATCTGAAAGAAAATCGAACAACTCTTAGAGCTAGGGTTTCAAAGAACCCAGAAAAAGTGAGAAAGGCTTTACAAGATACCGATCTAGCCGAAAAAGTCAAGGATCTGACTCGAGTGGCCAAGGCTGGCCAGAGAAAGGTCAGAGATGACCGGAGAAAGGCCATCGAGCAAAGACTGGACCAAACCCCTCCAGAATCTGGTCATGAGACCACAGCAACAAACACATAGAAGCCATAGGAGGCTGATACAGGTCTTAGGCGACCATGGAAAGCCATAGATTAGGGTAGATTAAGGGGGCGGTGGCTAGGGTTTGATATTGTTGTAGGGAGGATTTGAGAGAGGAGGGGAATGCAGAGGCGGGGTAGGGTAAAAAATGAAAGGGTTTGGGGGGTAGTTGGGAATTAATTTAGGTAAGGACAATATTTGGCCGTTGATCTGAGTGATCAACGGCTTGGATTGAACGGGTAAATGGGCGGGTTATGAAGATGGGTTTGGGTTGGGTTAAATCGGAATTGGGTCGGGTTTTAATAGGAATTGGGTCAGGGTAATTAGGATTAAATTGTGGTCCAATTTAGGCCATAATCGAAATGAAATGGGGCTAACATTTAAATAGCCAATTTTTCTATTTAATTTATAAAAAACAATAAAATAATTTCTGGAAATAAATTGATGGTACTAAAATGATTTATAATAAATAATTAATTATTTAAAAATACCAGACCTAATTTATGAGCATAAATGCAGTTAAATCTTAAAAGAGGCTAATATTGAAATTATATGCAATTTAGCTTTAAAAATACTAAACAAATTTGTAAAAATATGCAAAAAAATTCCTTGGCTATATTTTAGTATAGATATAAAAGTTCAATAAGTGAATCACCAAAAATGATAATTTTGGAAACAATTACTGAATTTTATGGATAAAATAGGAGAATAAATAGATTGTCACGACCCCAACCCCGGTCGTGATGGCGCCCAACACACTGCTAGGCAAGCCCGACCAATTTAACAACCTTAACCCTTTTTATACAGTTCATGATTCAATTAACACAAATAATTACTAAGTCATAATACTGAAACTCTGAAATATAGTTAAAACATGCGGAAAACCTAAGTAGAAATACTACTACTACACAGCCCGAAGAATCCGGTGCCACAAGTCTGAGCCTCTAATACACGGGTGTCAACCTACTACATATTGCTCTAAAGAAATGCGGAAATAAAGCAAATAGGTTAGATGGGAAGATCAGGACTGCGGACGTCATGCAGCTACCTTAATGTTCCCAGATATGATGCTCGGCAGAGAAATCCTCACTCAGCCTCAGTAGTTGCACCTAGATCTGCACACAAGGTGCAGGGAGTAATGTGAGTACTTCCAACCCAGAGAGTAATAAACATAAATAAGGGTTGAGAGTAAGAAATCCTGGATAGGCACAATGTAAGCTACAATTACAGCAGTTTAATCCAGATAATATCAACTCAATAAACCAATGAAAACAATGATGATGCAACAGATAAGTAAATGAATGACAATCAATTAAGAAATGCAACAAATAGTACGGTACTCTCTAGTACCCGCTACGGCGTGCAGCCCGCTCCATTTATTTATCGTCGACGGTGCTCACTGGGGGTGTGCAGACTCCGGGAGGGGCCCCTTACGGCCCAAGTGCAATATCAAGCCATCTCGTGGCATCCATTAGGCCCTAAGCCTCATATCAATATCAATATAATACTGCTGCGGCGCGCAGCCCGATCCCACACTCAGTCCAGAATCACATAAGCCCCTCGGGCACAATAGCATATAAAATATTCAGCCGAAACTTCATTAGAAATATTATTTAAGTTCCAAGTTCTGAGAAAAAGTGGCTGAGTTTGCAAAACAGTATTAAATACTAGGACTGAGTTCAATTATCTTTAAATATGGTAAGAAACCAGTAAAAACAATCCCTGAAGGATTCAAGCAGTTGGCACGAAGCCCAATTATGATAATTTATCCATTTTTATAAGGATATCTACTAAGCTTCAATCAATTAGGTAGTAATTTTATTAAGCGGGACGGACCAAGTCACGATCCCCGACGGTGCTCTACCCCACGCCCTATCTGGCGTGCAAGTCACCTCACATAGCACTATGATGTGCAAATTCGGGGTTTCAAACCCTCAACACAGCATTTACATCTATTACTAACCTCAAGCCGGCCAAAATCCTAGCTCGCTATGCCCTTGTCTCTCAAGTCGACCTCCTCGCGAGTCGAAGCTGACCAAAATCACAACGAATACGCCACATTATGCTATAGGATCAATACCCAATCGAAAATAATCGGAAAACATCAATAATCCCGAAATGGACAAAACCCGAGCCCCAGGCCCACTTCTCGAAACTCAGAAATTTTTACAGAAAAGTGTTCTTCATCTTCTCCCGATTCCGTACATATAAAGAACACCAAAATCGGAGTCCGTTTGACACCTCAAATCGACCCCTAAAGGTCTCATAATCTCAGGCCCCAAAATCCTATTTTTCTACTGTTTTTCATGAATTAAAGGCTGGAATTATGGTCTATAATCACCCATAAACGAGTTTTAATAATCAAATCACTTACCTCTGTGATACCCACTGATTTTCTCTCTTAAAAGTCGCCTCAGAAGCTTCTTCCAGTTCAAAAATTGGAAGAAAACTCGACCTGCTCATTATAGGTATACTGTTCACGCGTTTTACTGCTCCCAATGGATTCCTTGTAAAATTCTAATGAATTTAGGCTTTTGAATCACTCAATTTGGCCTTATAATGAAGGATATATGTAGGTTTTAAGATTTGCAAATAGTGCAGGTTTTTAATACGCCGTCAGGGGCAATTTCGTCATTAACCTGAAAATCTGGGCAACCTTGGTAAAATGGCCATAAAATCCTCATACAATGTCCAAATTCGACGATTCTTTTTGCTACGGGTCCGTAATTACGATACGGATCTAATGCTTCATTCAAAATAATAATCGGAGCTCATTTGTTCAATATGATATCATTTATGCTTGAAGAAACGACGTCGAAGCATAAGAAAAACGAGCACAACGCAGCCCAAACCTATCCGAAACTAACTCGAGCTCCTTGGGACCGCATACGAACATACTAACACGTCACATATGATCATTCAAACTTAGTTGCACTCTCAAAACACCAAAACTAACATCAAAACACCAAATTTACATCGGATTCAAGCCTAAGTTCTTCTAAAACTTCCGAAACACGCATTTGATCAAAAACCCAACCAAATCACCTCCGAATAACCTGAAATTTTGCACACACATCCCAAATCACCTAACGAAGCTACAACAACTCTCGGAATTCCATTCCGACCCTCGGATCAAAATCTCACCTATCAACCGGAATTCGCCAAAATACTAACTTCACCAATTCAAGCCTAATTCTACATCGGACCTCCAAAATCCCTTCCGATCACACTCCTAAGTCACAAATCATCCCCCAAAGCTAACCGAATCGTCGGAATCCACATTTGAGCCCTCTAACTCATAGGTCAACATCTGGTTGACTTTTCCAAAACAAGCCTTCCTTAAAGAGACCAAGTGTCTCATTTCCTTCCAAAAATCAACCCAATTCAACTCGTTCACACAAGACACTGATAATGAAGCATAACGAAGCAGGAAATGGGGGAAACTGAGCGGTTCTCATGAGACGACGGGTCGGGTCGTCACATCCTCCCCAACTTAAACAAACGCTCGTCCTCGAGCTTACCCAGAGTTGTCCTAGAAGCCAACCAATAGCTGAATGACCTTACCAAGCATATACCCGGGGTGATCCCACGTCACCCTATCTCGCATAGGTCCGATAACACAACATAGCTGAAACTTCACAATCCATCTAGTCCATAAACCATAGAACCACATTGCACTTTCCGAAATCATACACAAGATCAGAACCTCACATCTATACTCAGAATAAGCCCGAACCAGCTGTAATAACCCATACCTGCAACCTAAGGTGCAATCATATGATATTCTACATAACCCAAACACTCGAAACGATAACTTCTATTCACAGCAGTTGCCCACAACACCCGAATACCAATAGAAAACCTCTTAACAACTAAAGTTTCCTTCCAATACTTTTACATATACTGCAACTGATAACTAAAACACGCAGCAAGCCATCACCATTCCTCAGATCAACCATTCATGAAACCACTTCTCCTTTAGCAAATGCTACATCAAATCTCTTAGCTGAAGCTCGATATTATCCTTCCGACATACTGAAATCGAATCTTCTCGTACTCATTAAAGATCCCAACGATCTCATCTCATCAACACACTACTCTGGTGACATTACACACAGGCCTAAGCCACAACTCGCACAATACGCGCACCAATAAGCAACAGTCCGAACATACTCAAATCATGAAAAAAAATGGCTCAAACGAAAGAGCTGTACTTCAAGCCCTCCAGTACCACCACAACACAAAGCTGAGAACCCGTCTCCTATCATAGAGACAGAGTACACAAATCTACTCGCAGTATCATGCCTCCACATAACTTCATCCCAATGCGTGACCTCATCCAGTACGAACCGCTTATGAAGGCCAACTCCAGTCCAAGTTCAAGTGTGCGGCCGCACTCAGAAATATGCGGTCCGCACAATTAAATGAAGTGCGGCCGCATTCCAATTTCATACGACCGCAGAAAGCCCAATTGACCAGTCAATCTCAACATGCGGACCGCATACAGAATTGTGCGGCCGCACAACCTCCGCAGGGGCAATTTTGTCAGATATTTTCAGCTTAGTATAAATAGAACCTTTTGTCATTTTAGGTCAAGTTTTGTAAGTTGGGATCACTTTAGCCATTTTTAGTTACTGTATTGGGTAACATTGTACTAGATTAACTCTTAAACATTAGATTTTCTTCCCTTCATCATCTATTATGAATTCTATCTTAGTTTCTTCTTTAATTTCTTCAATTTCCATAAGTAGCTAGATTTCTAGCTAGGGTTGTGACCCAACCCTAGTGTGGGTACTTAATGGGTGCTTGATTTAGGGCTTGTTTGTGATTGGGTTAGTTATATTTAGCTTAGTTCTTGCTTGAATTCAAGAATTAATGGTTGCAAACATTGATTCATGCCTATTTGACTTAGTCTCTACTTGTGAAAGAGAGACTAAGTCTAGGAAAACTTGGCTAACAAGGATTGGGGTTAACTCAAGAAATTGATAGCCCCAATTAAAGGGTTGAAACTAGAGCTAGCAAGACCCTACTTGAGCATTTATCACTTATTTTGTGCAATACCCATTTGGACTTGAGAAAGCCAAATTGGGCAAAATCACTCTAACTACCGAGAGGTATTGAGTGGGTAATTGTGTGTGATTGCTATATTACCACCCCGACCAATCGAACTTGCCCTAGAGTTTACAACCCATTAGGTAACTACCTAGGTGGAAGTCACGACCCTAGATCTTTTATAAACTTGAAAAAAACACAACACCAAAAACATTGTCTCTTAGCTTTTCAATTTTAAGCATTAGCATACAAATAAGAAGTAGAAAAGAAACAACTGAATATGTGAAAGTGTAAACTGGGGCACGTCATACAGTCACACTAGGTGTATACCTAATCCAAAATCTAACTCCCTGTGCATTCGACCCTGACTTGCGTTGGGTTTTTATTATTGCTTCGACCGTCTCACAACCTATATTTGTGGTGTGAGTTTGGGCGACATCACATATGCCTGGTTTATATTTGGTTTGCCTTGTCATAAGAATTTGATCCTTTGCATTCTCATAAGACTCATTAAGACCAGTTAAAAACTTATATAACTTTTGCAACTGATAATGCTGGGCATGTTTAACAGACTCTAGGCATCCACATGAAGGAGGAGGAGCAAGTGTCTCATACTCATCCCGTAGTTCCCTAAGTTTCGAGAAATACACAGGCACAAATGATATGCCCAGAGTAAGTGTAGCAATTTCCTTGTGTAAATAACAAGCTCTAGAGGCATTTACTTTATCAAACCTCTCTTTGAGGTCTTCCCACACCTTATGTGCATCAAAAGCGTAAATCACAATACTAATAAGACTTTGAGACACTGTGTTCATTATCCAAGCCAAGACAATGGCATTACATCTATCCCAGAGTTCATGCAGACCAGGATCATACATTTCTTTTCTACATGTTCCTAAAACAAAACCTAGTTTGTTTTTGCCATGCAAGATAATCTTCATCGACGGACTCCAAATCGAATAATTTTCATAACCTTGAAGTTGAATTGAAATAAGAAAAGAACCTTGTAAATCTGAAGGATGAATATACAGAGGATGATTGTGATGTACCAGATCTGGATGTTGAGTGTTCAACATCTGAGTTGCAGTCGGAACCTGAGGAGCTGAGGAAGTGGAGATTCTGTCGTCATTCACCATTGCAATCGATTGAGTCGCACCATAATAATTGAGTCGATTTGAGTCACAGCTCACAAAATTGCATTAGAAATTGACACCGATCAAACAAGCCCTAATTGCAGGGAATTTGCCAGAACTGGCAAAGAAACAGAGTAAAAATCAAAAAGTGAGATGCTCTTAGTGAGATTCCTCTTCCGATGATGCTGAGATAATCGATCTCGCCTAAAAGCTCTGATACCATGTTGAATAGATCAGCCATGACAGAAGAGGAGAGAAAGTTGGTGAAGAAGAAGCTCCATTTTTTTTTTTGTATTAGAAAAATATCTCAACTGAATATTGGAAATCTACTGTACACGTATAACCACCTCCCTATTCTCTTTCAACTAATTACACTGTATTAAGTTAAGTACTGGACCCCACATCTATTCTTTATACACTAGTATTTCTAGGTAAATATTTTCTTTTATTGTTTCCATATAATTTAACATCAGAGTTTATTAAATATTTGACGATGACCTAAAATGCTTATTTTTGTTAAACTTACAGAACCACAATGCTTAGAAATATATTTTAGGGACCATTTTGAACATATTCCCAAACATAATGAACCATTGTGTCACTTACTCTGAAATGGGTTTGACCCAAGAATTGATTGCTTGAATGGTCTATCAACTTGTGGTAATTGACCATTAATATTAACTATCTTTTTTTTATCGCTGAAAAGTCATTTTATCTAGTTAATTTCAATGGTCATCTTAGTCGGATTTTTGTTTTACGGGTTGTTCACCCTTAATTATTATCACTTATTATGAGTATCACCTCATAGATATATATTGGAGGACTAGCTAAGCTACCAGTTGGAGCTAAGATCGAGGCAATTGGACGATATATATGATTAATTGCATGATTTTTCACTAAATTTTGCATATTTGCGGACAAGTTTTGATGAATAAATAAGTCCTTGCAAGCATGATATATGTTGTTTTGATTGCATGAATCTAGGGTTAAGTACATCCTAATGCATTATATGTTGTTTTTGAGTATTTAGCTGATTACGCTTTTATGAATCTTTAACTCATGCTCATAGTTCGCCTAGTCTAGATACTCAACAGATTAAAATTATATACTATTGCGAATTACCACGGGGGCTTCTTGAATTATTTTTGTGAAACATTACTAAGTTGATTAAATTTTTCTAAAACTTTATTTTATTTGCTCACCATTGGATCTTGCTTTATATCTTATCAACTCTTGAGTTCGTATAAGATGATTCACAATTCTTCGCTTTTTGAGTCGTGACAATTTGGTTGAAAATAGCAGCAAAGTTATGATAAAGACGGAGTAATAAAGTCTCAACTTTTATACATCAAACAGTTGAATGTTGGACAATTTTTATAGTAGCTTTTGAAAATTCTGAGGTGCTACGTATATAATTTGAAAGAGCTTATAGATGTATTCGTGTAATTGCTGTAAAGCATAATAAAGTTGAAAAAAGGTGATCACGCAATTACGGCAAAGGAAAATGTATGTCCACGTAATTTTTATACTACTGTTTGCGCACATAACTTAAAATCCTTTATAATTTGATTTAAGTTGATTTAAAAGAACTGTCTAAAGATTTTTTATATACTACTATCAATTAATTCTAACAAGTTAGCTACCCGTTTTACTAGATTTACAGTACTACTATTTATTAAGATCAGGTGCGGACCCACCTTATAGTAAGGGTTCAATTGAACCAGTTTCGTAAAAAAAATTAATTATTTTCACCCGTTAATTCTAGGAAATCATGAAAGTAGATAATATTATAAAATATGAACTCACTTGACACAAATAAATACTATAGAGCAGTGGCAAAGAGGGTTCAAAGTGGGGGTGTAGGTAACAAGTTTGAATCTATGTGGGAGTGGAAACTCCTTTTTCTACTTTTTTTTTTTGGTTTTAATTTGTGAATTCTTATTGTGTTAAATTTCTTAGAGTCATAAGATTTTTAAGTTGGTTAAATTTTTTTTTTGTTAAAATTAATAAATTTGTTGAAGTAAAATTTGTTAATATATATAGATAAAATCCTAAAAATTAAAAGTAATTAGTTTTTTTTTAATTCTCAACTTGGATTAAAAAAGAGCGTCAATAACTTTATTTTGAGGTCAAATGATGAACAAACTGAGTAGTGAGCAAATTCTATTTACCGGTGCCACTTATACAAGTGGCTACTATATTTTTTGACTGAACTCGCATGTATAAAATCCTGGATCCGTCGCTGATTAAGATATTAACCTTTAGTTACATAATAAATGACATGATTGTACAAATATTATTACACTAGCTGGCAGTGCATAAAATTAATTTGAACTCTAAGTTAATTCACACGATTAAGGCACAATGAGTAGATGAGTCTGCCCATTGTAATTCTGTGATTTTGAAACACAGGTTTGTGCCATTATACAATGAATCATCAGCCGCCCACAATGGGAACTCCATTTTCATTTTGCGGCATCTCTGACGTTTCTCTCTTCTACTTCACTTTGCTAAGTGTAAATTTTTCATTGTTGAAAATATGTTTATTGATTTCTAAGTATGAAAACTTGCGATCCTTAGTCTTTAGTCGTCGAGCTAGTCTCATTGCAAAGATACGCTGTTCCACTAACTAATTAAATAGCGAGAGAATCAAATTTCCTTTCGTACTTGTTAACGAATTGATTGAGATGTCATTATTTATGTCCTTCTTGTTTGAAATAGTTTTTCCATTTCTCATTTCGCCTGCGATATTCATATTGGGATCCGACTAAATTCAGACCGATCACGCTGCAAAATCTTATATATTAAAAAGTACAACGCTCCCTAACAAAATCTATTTTTTTAACCCTCCCTAGGAGCCCCTAACAAATTCTTTGAATTAGTCAAGTATAAGTATAGTGCAACTTCTTTATGTTAGGTCGGTTATCTTGTGATAAACGATAGTACGGGTCGACAATTGGTTGTTACGCATTAATATATTGAGGATGTTAGAAACATCATATATGCTTACTTGGTGAAGTTTAAATAATATTTGGTGCAATAAATAATTATCACGTGGACTTTATAATTAAGATAGGTTGGTAATCATATGTATTTCATTCATGATCTTGTTTTTTCCCGATTGACGTTAAACATCGTATTTGTGAGTGCACAACCATGCTAGCTATCAGTTGCAATACATAGCTTGCTTCAAATTTGGGGGTGTGGGTTGGGGGGGGGGTGCAGGAAGAGAAGTTGCCAGCCATTTGCAAAAATATAAATTGATAACATAATATCCATATGTCATTCATTACTTGCAAATGTCAGATCAAGAGACATGATATTGTTAGCAATAAGAACAAGTGGTGTACCAGTAATGATTTTATTATGAGGTCGTACAACCCACTTTAGATTTGATACACCTCTTCAAATAATTAAAATAACCACCACTGGTATATCAAAGCAGAGATATGGTGCTAAATTTATAAGGAAACCAAAAGCGATAATATGGGATGAAGCATTTTTGGCTAAGCGTCAAACAATTGAAACAATCACCCAGAGTTTTAGAGATATATTGGATATCGATGAACTGTTTGGTGGACAAGTAATAGTTTGGGAGGTGATTTCTGTCAAGTACGATCAGTAATTCCAAAATTGACCAAAGCAGAAACTGTAAAAGCTAGCTTGCAAAAATTATACTTGTGACGTCAAATGAAAAATATTCAAATGACAAGAAATATAAAAGTAAGAACAGATCCAACATTCAATGACTTCTTGCTTCGTGTCGGAAACGAAGAAGAGCATCCAATAAAGATGATTTGGTTCTGATATAAAAAAACACCGTGTATAAAGAAATGTTCAGTAATATACCATTACATTAGATACCTTTAAACTGCAATACATAATTATCTTCTTAATATGACTAAAATTGATCATTTGTGTAAGTTCTGTCGATGTCCTTTTATGAATTCATGTATTACGCTAATGTAACAATATTTCTCGGCATTTAGATGATTGTTATAGTATTATATATATAAAATTTCTCTCATTAATTAAATTTTATTATTCATTCATATAAATAAATATTTAAACCATCATGTGACATTATTAACGTGCAACGCACGTTTATAGATACTAGTGTGTGTGTGTATATATATATATATATATATATATATATATATATATATATATATATATATATATATATATATATATATATATATATATATATATATAAAGTAGTAGACAAAAATATTAAACAAACTAATATGCTAATAAAAACTTCTATTAACAATGCAATTATACTAAATATTGGATAATATAATAAAGAAAAATACATAACAAAAAAATTATTCGATGACTATATAAGTCCCTTTAATTTAATAGATATTTTATTCATCAAAATTCAGATAATATTATCGAGAACAACAGAATAAAATTTAAATTAATTTTTTTAAGATTAATAAAATATATATCTTCTCTCATATTACAAAAAAAAAAAAACGATCAGACAAAAATGTTAAACGAAGTAATATGCTAATAAATATGTTTATTAATAATGTATAATTACTAAACATTGGATAATATAATAAAGAAAAATATAAAACAAAAAAGTTCTTCAATAACTATATAAGTCTTTTAGTTTAATAGAGATTTTATTATTGGGTATATCGTATTGACAAGTAAGATGATAATTTAAATTTATTAAAATAATACGATCTAATATGTCCAAACAAGCCCGATTAGGATTTAATTTAACTAATATTGTTTAATACTGACCGCACGTCGCGCGAATACGACTACTAGTGTTATAGAAAAGATAAAGCGATTTTCGATAAAGCGATCAGATCTAAATTAGCAAAAGATATATAACTGGGAAATAGTTTTACATGGCATGCATTTTATTATTGTAATTGCTGACCAATTTATTTTATCTTATAAATATTGAACCCTGCAAATAATACGACTGTAGTAAAAATAATCAATAAGATAATGTGGATTGGCATATATTATGAATTTAGACTTTTTCCTTTTCTTTAACCCACAAAGCCAAGCAATCAAGTTTCAAGACTATGGTATTATTTCAAGAGGACTCAATATTTATAGAAATACTGTGTACGATCAAAATCAGGAAAGGCCGATTTTAAGGCTTCTATGGCGTTTCAAGCCCGGCCTCGATGGGCTCGAAGCACAGTCTAAGGCTCGTCCCCGAAGCACTCGCCTCGAGAGGGTATATTGACGACTCATCACAGCGTACCTCGGGGCAGCATGAAAATCAACGACCGTCATGGAAAGGCGGGAAATTCCCGAGGGCACGTGATTAGAACTGACAGAGTCTGCGAGAAATAGTACAAATCCGTACTAGGCCATTATACAGATGTACCAATAGCATTTTCTCGTCATTATTAGCCATGTACTATGTTGGGATTCCCCCCTCCTATATAAAGGGGACCCTTGTCATTTTGTAACAGATGAACATTCAATACAATTGAACATTCTCTGCTTTTCTTGCCTAAACGTGTTCAACAATTACTCTACAGATTTATTGTTTGTCCATTTATTGTTCATTTATTGTTCTTCGTTTATTGCCCATTATTAACCCCAACAGGCTATCTTCGAGGCCTTCATTATCATTGTTTCTTCATCAATTGTTCATTGCTAACTACCCTAACTAGACCTCGAAGCCCCATGTTCCAGCCAGCTCGAGGCCCAGTCTTGCGACAGCATTGGTTTACATGTCTTGTTCTCTTTACTTACACTTAGCATCTATTGCCTAACAACTAGTATTGAAATAAATCACATATTTTTAGAACCATAAAATCAAATATAATTGTTAATACCATTTTCAAGGTAAACAGTTTGGCACCCACCATGGGGCTAAAAATAATAGTGATTATTTTGGTGCTAGTTTTCTGAAAATACAAGTTATTCTTCACACTTTTTCTTGTCCAAGAATCTTTAATTTCAGGTCAAAAAATGTCTAACTCGGCAAATGCACACAAAAACAATGGTATTGGGCTTCATGGAGAGAACGGTGCAGATGCCGGTGTACCACCGCAAAACCCAGGGATGGCACCAGCACAAATCCCCGTTGACGTGGGCTCACGCAACGCTATGCATGTCGATGTAAGCTCTCATACCGACGGAAGTGTGCACGGGGAAAATCGACATGAAGCACAGGGGACTCCAGCTCGGGAGGAAAGAGAAGTTAGCCTTCAAGTCATTTTTGAGATGTTACAAGCACAACAAGTGGCTATTGCTCAGCTACAAAGTCAACAAAAAACTCCAAGCACAGCAGCACCGGAAACGGCTCCTCGAGTCGAACAGGCACCAGAGAGATCGAGTAACAACGGGTCAGCAGCAGACCCCGCTATTATAAAGATACCTCACCAAAAGGATTGAATCAGGAGAAAAGAAGATAGAGGCTAACGATAAAAGGTGGAGACTTATAACTCGAGAGTCGATCAGATCCCGGGCGCACCCCCGATTCTGAAGGGTATAGATTCAAAGAAGTTCATGCAGAAACCATTCCCATCAAGTGCGGCCCCAAAGCCCATCCCGAAGAAATTCAGAATGCCCGATATCCCGAAGTATACCGGGGCCACGGACCCCAATGAGCACGTTACCGCTTATACTTGTGCTGTAAAAGGAATGACTTAAAGGATGACGAGATTGAATCCGTCTTGCTGAAGAAATTTGGAGAAACACTGTTGAAGGGGGCCATGATGTGATATCACAACCTACCCCCGAACTCGATAGATTCGTTTGCCATGTTGGCAGATTCTTTTGTGAAGGCACATGCCAGTGCCATCAAGGTTGCTACAAGGAAGTCCGACGTCTTCAAGATCAAACAAAGGGAGAACGAGATGCTGAGGGAATTTGTATCTCGCTTCCAGATGGAGCGAATGGAATTACCACCGGTCTCCGATGACTAGGCAGTACAGGCCTTCACTAAGGGCTTGAACGAGCGAAGCTCGATAGCTTCGAAACAGCTAAAGCAGAACTTGGTTGAGTATCCCGCCGTTACTTGCGCAGATGTACACAACAGATATTAATCGAAGATCAGAGTCGACGACGACCAATTGGGAGCCTTCTCTAGCTCAGTATATCCAAGTAGGCTCCTAGCAAAGGAACCAAAGTCTATAGAAAGGGAGTCGAGATCAGGCAAAGAAAGGTATCAGCCATACTTCAAAGATCGAAGGGACACTTCGAGGCGGAATATACCTCAAAATGATCGAGGAGTAGATCGAGGCCAAAATTCCCGGGGACTTATGAGCAAGACCAGGTTTGATCGGCATTCGAGGCTAATGGAGGCACCCCGATTGTCGGAATGCAACTTCAACATCGATGTCTCAGACATCGTATCAGCCATGGGTAGAATCAGGGATACTAGATGGCCAAAGCCCGAACAGTCAGATCCTTCCCGAAGGAACCCCAACTTTATGTGCGAATACCATGGCATTCACGGTCATAACACCGAGGATTGTAGGCAGCTCCGAGAGGAGGTGGTCCGGCTGATCAATGAAGGGCACCTTCGAGAGTTCCTCAGCAATCGAGCCAAGAACCACTTTCGAGAAAGAGAGGCAAACGGAAAGAATGGACCGGAAGAACCTCAGCACATCATTCACATGATCGTTGGAGGAACCGACTTCCCACAGAGACCCATGTTCAAACGGGCCAAAGTGTCCATCACAACGGAAAGGCTAACTCGGATCTATATACCCAAGGACGCCCTTACATTTAGAGAAGAAGACATCGAGGCCTCGTCCCAACCATATAATGATGCACTGGTAATTTCTTTTCTTTTGAATAACGTTCAAATTAAACGTGTGCTCGTGGATCCAGGTAGCTCGGCCAACATAATCAAGTCGAAGGTGGTGGAGCAGCTCGGACTACTCGATCTGATCATACCCACCTCTCGAGTCGTCAATGGATTCAACATGGCAAGCGAGACAAAGAAGGGAGAAATCATCCTCCCAGGCACGTGTCTGGTACAGTTCAAGACACCAAGTTTCATGTCATCGAAGGTGACATGAGGTACAATGCCTTACTTGGAAGACCGTGGATACACAACATGAGGGCGGTACCATCAACTCTTCATCAGATGATGAAGTTCCCAACAAAAGATGGTATAAAAACGGTGTACAGAGAACAACATGCAGCAAAGGAGATGTTCGCGGTAAACGACATGGCACCAACATCGACTATCCCTGTCCAGGATGAGTCAGGAAATAGGTTGACCCCCGAGGAACAGGTGGTCTGTGAGCGTTAGAACGAAGATGATGAAGAAGACTTCCTCACTCCTCGGACCTTCGTTGCCCCCGAGGAGTCGGATGCAACAAAATCAACGGTCGAAGAACTCGAACAGGACGTCTTGATCAAGCATCTTCCAGATCGAAAGGTATACCTGGGAACGGGATTAACCCCCGAACTCAGGAAAAAACTCATCCAATTTCTTATTAACAACATTGATTGCTTTGCTTGGTTCCATTTAGACATGACAGGGATCCCGCCGGAAATAACCACCCATCGACTAAGTGTCGATCCCAGGTTCAAACTAGTGAAGCAAAAAAGGAGGCCTCAATCCGAGGTAAAACATGCATTCATCAAAGACGAGGTAACAAAAATCCTCAAAATAGGATCAATTAGGGAGGTAAAATACCCCGAATGGTTGGCTAATGTAGTAGTGGTTCCCAAAAAAGGAAATAAATTATGAATGTACGTAGATTATAAAGACTTGAATAAAGCATGCCCCAAAGACTCATTCCCATTGCCCAACATCGATCGCTTCGATGCCATGGCCGGCCACGAAATCCTCACTTTTCTCGACGCATACTTCGGGTATAATCAAATTCAAATGAACCCAGACGACAGGGAAAAGACTTCGTTCATCATGAAGTATGGTACATACTGTTATAATGTAATGCCCTTCGGGCTAAAAAACCCAGGAGCTACATACCAACGCCTAGTTAATAAGATGTTCAAACATCAAATAGGCCAATCTATGGAAGTTAAGTCCCTACGCGCAGATGACCATTTGACTCATTTGCAGGAAACATTCGATATCCTTAGAAGCTACAACATGAAGCTCAACCCCGAGAAATGTGCCTTCGGATTAGGATCGGGCAAATTTTTAGGCTTCATGGTGTCGAATAGGGGGATCGAGATCAACCCCGACAAAATCAAGGCCATTGAAGAAATCACAGTGGTGAACAATGTGAAGGCCGTACAGCGGCTGACCGGGCGGATAGCGGCCCTAGGCCGATTCATCTCGAGATCGTCAGATCGGAGTCATCATTTCTTCTCCTTGCTCAAGAAGAAAAACAGCTTTGAGTGGACTCCGAAATGCCAACATGCTTTAGAGGAATTAAAGCGGTATCTCTCGAGACCGCCTTTGCTCCACACCCCGAAGGAAGACAAAACATTGTACTTGTATCTGGCCGTATCTGAAGTAGCGGTAAGTGGTGTGTTGGTTCGGGAAGAACAAGGTCGCAATTCCCTATTTATTACGTAAGTCGGACTCTAGGAGATGCTGAAACCAGGTATCCACACTTAGAAAAATTAGCTCTTGCATTAATAAGTGCATCTCGGAAATTAAAACCTTATTTTCAATGCCATCGTATATGTGTTTTAACAACATACCCTCTTCGAAACATCTTGCACAAACCTAAATTATCGGGCAGATTGCCAAATGGGCCATCGAGCTCGGAGGGTATGATACCAAGTACCAACCCCGGACGGCTATCAAGTTCCAAATTTTGGCGGACTTCGTGGCCGACTTTACGCCTGCCCTCATGCCCGAGGTATAGAAAGAACTCTTGCTAAAAATGGGCACATTATCGGGGGTATGGACCCCATTCACCGACGGTGCCTCGAACGTGAAAGAGTCCGGGCTCGGCATCATTCTGAAACCGCCTACGGGCAGCATAATTAGGAAATCTATAAAAACTTCAAAATTTACTAACAACGAGGCCGAGTATGAGGCTATGATTGCAGGTATCGAGATGGCCAAGAGCCTAGGAGCAGAAGTCGTCGAAGAAAAATGCGACTCCCTTCTGGTAGTCAACCAAGTAAATGGAAGATACTTTGACAAACTTCAGGTCATATTGCATCGTTTCAAAGAATGGACTCTGGTCCACATTCCTCGAGATCAGAATAGTGAGGCCGATGCACTCGCGAACCTAGGGTCGTCCGTCGAAGAAGATGACATACTCCCGGGGGCTGTGGTACAGTTATCCAAGTGTGTGATTGAAGAAGGCCACGCCTAGATCAACTCAACAAGTCTAACATGGGATTGGAGGAATAAATACATCGACTATTTGAGATACGGGATGCTGCCCACAGACCCAAAAGAATCGAGGGCCCTTCGAGCCAAAGCAGCTCGATTTTCACTCGACGAGAATGGAACATTATATATAAAAACCTTCGACGGACCTCTAGCAGTATGTTTGGGACCGGGGGACATCGATTATGTACTTCGAGAAATCCACGAGGGCACTTCTGGAATTCATTCCGGCGCCGATTCTTTGGTTCGAAAGGTGATCAGAGCAGGCTACTATTGGCACAGTCTGGAGAAGGACATCAAGGAATTCGTTCGAAGGTGTGACGAATGCCAAAGGTTTGCGCCAATAATTCACCAACCCGGTGAACAACTACATTCAGTCTTATCACCATGGTCGTTCATGAAATGGGGGATGGACATCGTCGACCCCCTACCAATGGCGCCAGGTAAAGCTAGATTTATTCTGTTTATGACTGACTATTTCTCGAAATGGGTGGAAGCATAGGCCTTCGAGAAGATAAGAGAAAAAGAAGTCATGGACTTCATCTGGGACCACATCATATGTCGATTCGGGATCCCCTCCGAGATTACATGTGATAATGGGAAGCAGTTCATAGGCAACAAGGTGACGAAGTTCCTCGAAGATCATAAAATCAAGAGGATCCTATCAACGCCCTATCACCCATGTGAAAATGGACAGGCCGAGTCCACGAACAAGACCATAATCCAAAACTTGAAAAAGAGGTTAGAAAATACGAAGGGAAAATGGAGAGAGGTATTGCCCGAAGTACTATGGTCATACCGAACAACTTCGAAGTCAAGCAGAGGAGAGACACCGTTCTCTTTGGTATACGGGTCTGAGGCTTTGATACCGATCGAGGTCGGAGAGCCAAGCTCCAGATTTCGACATGCCACCGAGTACTCGAACCACGAGGCCATGACTACAGCCCTCGAGCTACTAGATGAAAAGCGAGAGGCTGCACTAGTTCGAATGGCCGCCCAAAAATAGAGGATCGAGAGATATTATAACAGGAGAACAAACCTCCGATACTTCGGAGTCGGGGACTTAGTCCTAAGGAAAGTCACCTTCAACACTTGAAACTCAAATGAAGGGAAACTAGGCCCGAGCTGGGAAGGACCGTACCGCATCCTTGGAGTAGTAGGCAAAGGGTCCTCCAAACTTGGCACCATGGAAGGCGAGCAACTTCCAAGCAATTGGAACATATCGATGCTCAAACGTTATTATTGCTAAGATATAACCTTCTCCCTTTTCGCTTTATGTCTCATACTAATTTCTTACAGGTGTTCGATGGGAGACGCTGAAGCACCCTTCGACTCGAAGACCTTGGGTTTTAAAGCATGCGTTGCACTCTTTTTCCCTTCGATCGGGTTTTATCCCAAATAGATTTTACCGGAGAGGTTTTTAACGAGGCAACATCTATATGCTACCTAAGGAGAACTCAACAAGTATTCAAGGCTTCTTCTCAATCAGCCTCGAATACTGGGGGGCATCCCCCTCGGAGGTTATCATTTCAAAAAAATCGAGTTACGCCTAAGGGGACCTCAATAGGAAAATATTGTATTGGGCCAAACGGTCGAATGAACCGTGTCCATGTAGAACTATGGAGCCTCCGAAGGCAAGAACATGTACACATATATCAAGTAATCAAAGAAGCCTCTCTGCTTGTCAAAACGTTGTGTGTCTCAAAGAAGTTTGCTACTGTCACGCAAAACGACTCAAGGGCCAAAAATCCTCGAACACTCGGGAACTCTCATCGACAGTCAGCTCATCAAAGCCATCAAAAACTCAAATTCGTAAGACCTCAATAAGGCAACTTCGAGCTTGTAAGACCTCAGTGAGGCAGCATCGAATGTGTAAGACCTCAACGAGGCATGCCCAAACTTATAAGACCCCAATGAGGCAATACTGAGTTTATAAGACCTCAACGAGGCGTACTCAAACTTATAAGACCTTAAAAAGGCATAACCCCCATATTAAGGCCAAGGCCATATATTCGAACTTGTAAGACCCCTAAAAAGGCATCCCCTCGGCCATGTTTGCAAAGTGCCTAATCATGTAAATGATGCGCCAGAATGATGGATAGATTTGGCCGAGTGTCACTCGATATTGTCTGCAGAAATCGAGAGTCACGAGGTCTATCGACAGCGAGGATGGTTCTACTGGACCTAGGGTAAAAGGATATGTGTATACACTAAGGAAACCGGCTTTATGTGTTGTTATGTCTTCCTCCCGAGAAGGAATCTCCACTTGCACCGCCTCCCCCCAGCGGCAATCATCTTTCACCTTCCTAGTGTCGGTTATCAGGCTAATATATCGGGACATGGGTTCGCACCACCCCGGTGTCGAAGAAGGCTTGTCAACCTTGAAATCGGAGGATGCTTCACAGGGTCCGGGGATAAACTCCTCAAGATGAGGAAGTACTATGGCCCTGCCCTTAGACGAGCGTGAAGATAAAGAAGCTTTATCATCTTGGGGAATGGTTCTAGAGGTCTTTGCCATTTTTGCTGAAATGTTTCAGAGGAAAAGAGAAAAACTAGATGAGAGACGAACATAAGAAAGAAGTAAGAAGAGTTGTTGAAAGTTTGGAGATATGATAAAGAGTAAGGCGTGAAGGATTGGAGTATTTATAGGGGCCTGTAGTGCGCGTTGGGAAAGCCAAATGACGGCCATCCATCGTAATCAATTCGAGGCTTTTTAAGAGCCGTGCGAACATGACTTTTGAACATCCCTTTTTGTCACATCAATCGCTTACATGACATAACTAATGTAATGATGGAGGCATTGAAGAGTTCAAGAATTCAAATCGTTCCTTGTTATTCCATTCCAAGAAATGTGGGGACTATCTGTATACGGTCAAAATCAGGGAAGGTCGATTTAAGGCTTCTATGGCGTTTCAAGCCCGGCCTCGATGGGCTCGAAGCACAGTCTAAGGCTCGTCCCCGAAGCACTCGCCTCGAGAGGGTATACTGACGACTCATCATAGCGTACCTCGAGGCAGCATGAAAATCGACGACCGACATGGAAAGGCGGGAAATTTTCGAGGGCACGTGATTAGAACTGACAGAGTCTGCGAGAAATAGTACAAATCCGTACTAGACCATTATACAGCTGTACCAATAGCATTTCCTCATCATTATTAGACATGTATTATGTTGGGATTCTCCCCTCCTATATAAAGGGGACCCTTGTCATTTTGTAACAGATGAACATTCAATACAATAGAACATTCTCTACCTTTATTGCCTAAACGTGTTCAACAATTACTCTACAGATTTATTGCTTGTTCATTTATTGTTCTTCGTTTATTGCCCATTATTAACCGCATAAGGCTATCTTCGAGGCATTCGTTATCATTGTTTCTTCATCAATTGTTCATTGCTAACTGCCCTAACTAGACCTCGAAGCCCCCTGTTCCAGCCAGCAGTCTTACGACAGCATTGGTTTGCATATCTTGTTCTCTTTACTTACACTTAGCATCTATTGCCTAACAACAAGTGTTGAAATAAATCACATATTTTTAGAACCATAAAATCAAATATAATTGTTAATACCATTTTCAAGGTAAACAAATACTAAAAGGTATCTATAAAAGGATTGCTTAATAGTCTGTTTGGCCAAACTTCAAAAATCAATTAATTTTGAAAAAGTATTTTTTTAAATTGCTTTTAAAAAGTACTTTTGGTGAGAATCAATTTGTGTTTTTGAGTAATTAATGTGAAAGCACTTTTGAGCGGCATTTAGTGTTTGGTCAAGCTTTTAAAAAATATTTCTAAGTATATTTTTCTCAAAAGTACTTTTCAAAAAATTAATTTTGGAGAGAAGCTACTTTTTTATAGCTGCGCAAAACTTGCTTCTAAAGCTTGGCCAAACACCTTATTTGGTAAAAACACTTTTAATAAAATTTAGAAAAGAATACTTTTGGCCGAAAAGAAGCTTCAAGCAACTTCTAGGGGGACGGAGGAAGGGGGAGGGTGGGGGGGTGGGGTGGGTCAGCTCTAAATTTTTTGCAAATTCTTTTACATTACTCCTACCATTTTATCCCTATATATATTGCCCTTGAAAGAGTCGACATGACTTGCTAGTACTAAAAGCACTTAATAAAATATTCTGTGCATATTTAACAGATGTCTTAAAGATTCATTTCTTTTATAAACAAAAGTCTTATAATATACTCACAATATTGTAATAGAGTTTGACCAAATCATATTAATTCCTATAATATTATTTCATTAACGCTAATACCATTCCACTAGCACTATGTGAGGGACAGAGTAAAGTAGAACAAGTCAAGACTATCACGGCGCTGGAACCAAACTGTCTTTAATTTTTGCATATAAATATGTCCCTATAATTCCACGTTCCTCTCATTCTTCTTTAAAAACCTTAACTACTTCTTTAATTTATTTTCTCCATCCCTTAGTAGTTTAATTAGCAGAGGCACTAAACACTTTATTTACATAATCCTAATCTCTCTTAAATATCTGTTGTGTATGCAATACGTGTATCCACATAATATACACGTAAAATAAAATCTCCTTAGTTCTTCCTATATATGGCTTTAAACCCCCCATGAAAATCACGTTCTCAAACTCACGTCAACTTCACTTCTTTTCACCTTATCGTCCACATCCAAGTTTCACCTCATCCTCAACCTTTAATTTCTCTTACTTTCCTTAGGGACCATTACAACCACAACCGAACTTGTACGAGATTTTGTTAATAGAGAAGCTACTGACAATTCCAAGGGCCAGATACAACCTCGTATATAATAAAATAGTTAGAAGTACTGAACAAGCGAGTTACTCACTCAACTAATATAATGAGTTGCTTGCAAAGTTGGCCGGAGCCAATTGTCCGAGTTCAAGCACTCTCCGAAAGTGGCATTCAAGAAATCCCCGACCGTTTCATTAAACGGCCAGCGGATAGACCATGTTTAATGGAGAGTACAACTCAAGACAACAATATTCCATTGATTGATCTTGAAAACCTGAAGTCATCCAAGGAATCTGTTCGCTCTGAAACTATGAAACTCATTTTCCAGGCTTGTTGCGACTGGGGTTTTTTCCAAGTGGTGAATCATGGCGTTAGCCATGACCTGATGGCAAAAACTCGCGGTGTTTGGCGCGAGTTTTTTCATCTTCCACTGGAGGAGAAACAGAAATTTGCAAATTCTCCGATAACTTATGAAGGGTACGGCAGTCGGCTAGGAGTGGAGAAAGGTGGCAAATTGGATTGGAGTGATTATTTCTTCCTTCATTTTCTTCCTGAGCCATTGAGAGATGAGAAAAAATGGCCTAATCTTCCGATTTCATGCAGGTGAACTTTCATTTCTTCTTCTCCTATGGCACGTACTTTTGTATTACTACACATTACTTTTTCGCGATATATTATCTGGAAATCTTACACCTATTTATAGCTTTAAACAGACGGAGTAAATACATCTGCACCTACTGCTTTCAATATATATACATCTTCTAATAACTAATATAGAGTTTGTTTGGTTATTTTTTATTTTTTTAGTTTATTCGGGCATTTTAATAGACACTTTTTGTTTACAAATAGTATAAAAGTTATATCTCTTCCCCATGTCCTACTTTGAAATTTTACCGGGTATGTTGTTATTGTTGCATGAAAATGACCTCTCAGACATCAAGAAGCAAATGTATTAACATTTTAAAGAAGGAATCACACCTTTATCATAAACAATACAAGTAAAATCAATATTTTTAGTAGGGAACTTCATCATTTTTTTTTGTATACTAAAAATAAATATGCATAAGTAAATAACATTTTCAATAAGGGAATTCCACCAATCAGAATAAGAAAAACAAAAAAAAGAATATCTTCAATAGATGCAGAATTAGATAAAATATAAAATCCCAAAAATCAAAGCCATAAATTTCATATTTTGCTAGGCAATGCTTGCGAAATATTCATCATAATTTCATAGTAAAGAAATTTAAATTGCATTTAACAATTATAGAATAACACAAATTTTTATGTTATTATTAAAAAAAAATTATAAAAATTAAATTTGATCTCAATAGAGGAAAAAAGAATAAAAATTAATAAACGATAAATAAGAAATTAGGAGGTAGCCAAAAAGGAAAATGAATGGGACAAAGGAAATAAAAAGTACAACGAAAAGGGAAAAACAGACAAGGTTCATGATAAATTGAATCTTGAATTTTGCATATTGACAAATGCTTTCAAAAAGGTCTCCCGACCATGGCAAACCTTTGTCTAATTAGCGACTGGGTCATTGAATGAGCATTCTCAATAAAAGAGCTCGGATCGAATGGCAGGATCAAATATTTTACTTAGTTTAAGCAAATCCCTAAAGGGTGGATCCGCAATTTTTTTTTCTTTTTATGCTTTTTTTTTTATGTGTTCTATTATTGTTGCCTAGCAAGGATGTTGGCCAGTATTAAATGGCATAATCTAAAGATTGTGATCTCAACAATATCTTTTGAGACTCCTATTGATATTATTGTTTTTATTCGACGTCGCAATAGAGTTTCACACTTTATCAGAACCTTTGTATGCGAAAGTGGTCCTAGAGTAGTTAGTAAAATACAACTTGTTGTCTCTCATGTTTTCGAAAAGGCAAAATAATTCTCTGAAAAACATGTCAAACGTGGTCGGTGGTATAAGATAACGTACATTTTGTCGATAACAGTATAGTTATAACATTGTTTTGTTCTTTTTTGTTATGGTTTGTGATGTCTCAGAAAAATTGTTGCTGAATACGGACAAGAAGTAGTGAAACTTTGTGAAAGAATATTGAAGATTTTATCCTTAAACCTGGGATTAAATGAGGATTATCTACACCATAAGTTTGGAGGGGACAATGAAAGAGGTGCATGTTTAAGGGCAAATTTTTACCCAAAGTGTCCACAACCAGACTTAACCCTAGGCCTTTCTTCGCACTCTGATCCTGGTGGCATGACCCTTCTCCTCCCTGATATCGACGCCGCCGGCCTCCAAGTCCGCCGTGGCAATAACTGGTTAACTGTTAAACCTGTTCCCAATGCCTTCATCGTCAACATTGGAGATCAAATTCAGGTTTCTTACTCATTAACCGACAGAGCATGCATGGTTTTTCGACTGATCATGTTGTTCACCATTATATACTCCTTGTCTCATTTCTCAAAATAGTTTAATCTCACTTAATATTGAATATGGTTTTCTATTTTTATCTCGTACATTTTATGAGTGTACATAGTTTTAATAATGATCACAGGTATTAAGTAATGCAATGTACAAGAGTGTAGAGCACAGAGTGATCGTCAATTCGGCCAAAGAACGTGTTTCATTAGCATTCTTCTACAATCCAGGAGGTGACAAACTCATTAAACCTGCAGATGAGCTTGTGACGGAGGACCGGCCGGCGTTATATTTTCCGACGACGTTCAATAAGTACCGAGCCTTAATTAGAACTAAGGGACCTAGTGGAAAATCTCAAATTGAATCACTAAAATCTCCAAGATAATTAGTCTATCTTTTATTTTTGAGAAGTTACTGTGTTTATACGTTAACACAGTATCCTGTATTTTTCCTTAACACAGTAAATGCCCAGTATCGGCAGCTGGCTGTTTCCTGTAGTTTTCCTTTTCTATTGCAATAATACTATTAAGACAAGCGGCAATCGGTGAGAATCAATATATGCGTCAACCTATTTCATTGTGACATCTGATATTTTGTTAAGTTATCAATTTATTACCATACGTCAAATATCACTTTATCTAATTAGACACGTAATTTTACGACGTCCACTATAGTCAAAGTTATAACCATTCCAGTTTAAAAGATTATTCAGATAAGATTATTTTGAAAGTGACCGTAGTTACAAGTCAAAGTAAGAAAGTATGATTCCATTTCAAATTTGGTTTTAATAGTAGAAAATTGGTTGACAATTTAGGTACTAATACACATTTACTAGAGTGTCAAGTACAGCACAGCATAGTCCAATTAGATGCAAGTTTTAGTGATAACTAATGTCTGTTTCACTTCTAGCAACTTCACTTTTCTTTTGTAATCTCTAGCCAATTTTGCCTAAACCAAACATTTATAGTGTCCTTTAAATTCCACAAACAAAAAATTTAGCACGTGTTAAATTTTTGCATTGAATTGTATATTTCGTACTAACAGACAAAGCAAGTTTCCACTATAATGGGGTTGTAATTGGATAGTGCATGCGTGCTTTATATGACTTTGCTACCTCTTTTTGAACTTAAAGTAAACTAGGCTTATATTTTCTAGCGGTAGTTGATATGACATTATTGACATGGACACTCGCATGAGATGAAACCTTATACGATTCTCATAGCCATTAAGGAAAGTCTAATAGTTAGACATTAATTAATAATATCAATAACAAAGAATACTAATTCCAATTAGTCTTTTTAAGCAAATATTTTGTGTCGAACAGAATAATCATGAAACCTTGACCTATGTATCTAGCTCGTATAGTTTGTTGACCATAACTTGTGCATTAAAAAAAGATGTAATATATAATGGCGTCCGCGGAATATTAAGTATCGGCGAACTTTGTGACAGCAATCGCAGTACTATAAAGGATACAAGCATTGTCCTGATTCATTGAGCGTAATCTTTCGTGATAAAATGTTCCTAAAATTAAAAAATTCTCTCTCTAAAAATTCTCTTTCTACAACATCTCTCTCTACAACGTCTCTCTCTAACGGCTCTATTCAAAGCGCGTTCTGATCACGCTCCACGAGATGAAGCCGCCGGGAGGCCTCCAATCGACGCGTCTGGGCGACCAAAATCAAAATAAGGGGGAGATTACTCACACAAACGAGAATCTCCTAGGAAAACATTCATACGCTACTATGATTTCATCTCCATCAAGCTCCTCTCCAAACTCCACCCGCCAAGAGAAAGAAAAGTGATAGTAAGACAAACAACACACAATGGTATGCCTGCTGTTATATTCAAAGATTCAGATTACTATGGTATCATGGTTGAATCATGTAAGTACACTATTGTGGGTAGGTTTCTTAGTCCATGCCCCCAAATTGACCGAATTAGGTCTAGATTCAAAGAAATTGTATCTCTGAAAGGGTTAGTAAGACTTGGGGTTTTGACAACCATAATGTCTTTATTGATCTATTTAACGAGGAAGATCGAAAAACTGTATAGTTCCGACGGATCATTGAAATCGATGGGATGCAGATGCGGTTGCAGAAATGGTCTCCGGACTTTAAACCGGAGGAGGATCTGCCGGTTGCCCCTGCATGGGTTCTTCTACCAGGATTACCCTTCCATATACACGATTGGCACTATATAAAGCAGCTCCTGAGCTCAGTTGGAACTCTGTTAGCCCTTGATGCTGCTAAGATAGGGAGAACAAGGCCAAGTATGGCTAAAATCAGAGTTGAGGTTGATTTGCTTAAACCTCTGCCACAGAGTGTCTTTGTGGGTCAAGAATATGAGGAATATCCTCTCAAAGGATAAACACAAAAATTGGAGTATGAAGGGGTCCCTAAATACTGTAAACATTGCAGAGAAATAGGACACTATATGGTCAACTGTAGGGTCCTAGAAAAGAAGAAAGCTGAACAAAAAGAAGAAAGTGAGGGAAGGGAACAGGGCAAGGATACTCAATTGGACACAGGAATTGAAGCAAGCAAATAATCAATCAATGACAATAGGGAGGACCAAAAATCTCCAAGCTTGGAGAATGATCAGAATCAGCAAAAAGAGAATGATATTTCCAAGGCCATGAAGGAAGGAAGGAAAAATAACAAGAAAAAGAAGACCAAAAAGATGCCAAAAATTCTATTCAAACCTGCTCAAGGCAGCAGCAAAAGGAAAAAACTGGCCGACTCTATAGCAAAGCAGAATGAATTCTCGAAGCAGGCCATAGAGGAGAGCTTACTAAGCCCTGTTAATAATGATAAAATTCTTCAACAAGATCAAGGCGCAGAGATTAACAATAATGAAAGCACCACCAAAGGAAATGAGCTTGATACAGAAGATGAGCAACAAATACAGAACAACCACAGGCAGAATAATAGTCAAAAAGATAGAATCAAGGAAAATGAGAACCTTGAACAACACTGTTGTGACTCCAATTCATCAACTGTTCCTACTGAAATAAGGAACCAGCCTGGCTTACAATTGGTCGTGGACCTATATGGGAACAAAGAAGATGGCAATAACCCTATCCTGGAGGATGATAACACTGTTAGCCTTCAGGTGGTTGATCAGTCCTATATTCATAAAGAAATGAGAAAAGAGAACCTGGATACTCAAAATCAAAATGAGGAACAGCAACAAACAACAAGAAGAGGAAGAAGAGATACCAGGAAAAGTGGCAAAAGAAACAGAAACAAAACTCAACCTTCTTTGAGAAGGAGCCAAAAGGAGGATATCACTCCTAATTGTTCCAATGATTAGTGCACTATTTTGGAATATTAGGGGGGTTAGATCCAAAAATCCATTCACAGGCTAAAGAAATTGATCAATCTTAACAACACTCAATTTGTGGCTATCTTCGAACCCTTTAGTACTAAGGAGAAAGTAGATGGCTACAGAAAAATCCTTGGTTTTCAACATTGCTGCTTCAACACTAATGGACAAATTTGGTATTTTTGGAATGCTTACAACCTCACTAAGATTATTACAGTCAGTGACCAACATGTTACTATCAAAATGTACAAAGCTATTGGAAAGCAAGACATTTGCATTACTGCAATTTATGCTAAATGCAAATCAAATGACAGAAAAGATTTTTGGTATGCTCTTGAACAAGACAATCTGGTGGTGGATGTCCCTTGGTGCATAGGGGGTGATTTTAATGTCATATTGGATCCTAATGAGAAACTAGGGGTAAGCCACACAGGATGCATAGAAGCTTGGAGTTTCAAACATGCATGGACAATTGTGGGGTTACTGATATTGGGTATAATGGCTCAAACTATACCTGGTGTAACAACAGAAGTCCTGGAAGAGGATTTGGAAAAGGTTGGACAGAGTTTCTGCTAATGACTTGTGGGATCAGCTCTTTCAAAGGTGCTCTATTAGGAACCTAGCTAGGACTGGGTCGGATCATAGGCCTATTCTAATGAAGAACTTGGATGGTAGCCATCAACACATTAAATACTTTAGATTTTTGAATGGTCCAGGAATGATATAGGGGATATTAATGAAGCTGTCATAAAATGGGAAGAAAAGCTCCAAGAGTTAGAAGATATAGACATCGAGAATAACACTGAAAAGAGTAGAGAGGATGTCAACAAAGCTCATGTTCAATATATCAGATGGCTTAGTCTTCAAGACTCTCTGCTCAGACAGAAATCTCAGGCAAAATGGTTTGAAGGGGACAACAATACTAGCTACTTCCATTCCATCCTTAGGGAAAGAGGAAGAAGACAACAGATCAACTGTATCAAAAACAGAAAAGGAAATAGGATCAGGGGGGATGAGAAGATAGTTAGGAAAGCTATTAAATATTTTCAATATCTCTTCAACCTTACTCTACCTACTATCAACACTTCAATTTTGGATTGCATTCCTTCTTGTATCTCGAGGGATGACAATGATATGCTAAGCAAGATTCCAGATGACAAAGAAATCAAAGAAGCTGTTTTTAGCTTGAGCCCTCATAGCACTGCAAGCCCAGATGGCTTCAATGGTACCTTTTTTCAGAGTTGCTAGGACATCATCCAAAAGGAGATAACTGCCTTTGTGATCGAATTCTTCAAGGGAAAAGGTTTGACTAAATTCTATTCTCATACTTGTTTGGTCTTAATTCCTAAAGTGGAGAATCCTGCTACTTTTGCTGAGTTTAGACCTATTAGTCTCTCAAATTTTACTAACAAGATTATATCTAAAATTATTTCTATTAGAGTTAATACTCTTTTGTACAAATTAGTTTCTTTGAATCAGAGTGGATTTGTATAAGATAGATTGATTTCTGAGAATGTCCTGCTAGCTCAGGAAATTATTCACAATATTGCTCACACTAAAAAAGGTGGTAATATGGTGATTAAACTTGATATGGCTAAAGCATATGATAGAATATCCTGGAATTTTATTTATGCTGTTTTAAGAAAATTTGGATTCTCAGATAGTTGAATTCTAATGATCCATAATCTTATCTCTAATGTATGGTACTCTGTCATTGTAAATGGTACTAGACATGGTTTTTTCTCATCCTCACAAGGGCTAAAACAAGGAGATCCATTGTCTCCAACTCTTTTCATAATTGCTGCTAAGGTCCTGTCTAGGTCTCTTAACTGTCTTTATAGGAATCCTAAATCCATCCCTTTCTCTATGCCTGCTAATGTTCCAAAGATTAACCACCTAGCCTATGCTGATGATATTGTTATTTTCTGTAGTGGTGGTTCAACCTCTGTTAAATTGGTCATGAACACTATCTATAACTATGAAAGAAGCTCTGGTCAACTTGCTAATAGGGATAAAAGCTACTTCTTAACTGCTCCTAATACTGCTGCAACCAGAATTAACAGGATTAGAAATTATTCAGGCTTTATGGACAAGGCTTTTCCCTTTACCTATCTAGGTTGTCCCCTTTATGTGGGAAGAAAAAGATTGATTACTTTGATAGCATGATTAGTAAGGTGGTTAAAAGACTTACTGGTTGGCAAGGTAAATTTTCTTCTCATGGTGGTAAAGTTATTCTGGTTAAAAGTGTGCTTCAATCTATCCATATTTATACTTTATCTAAAATGTCTCCCCCTAAAGGTGTGTTTAGATTAATTGAAAAATATTTTGCCAACTTTTTCTGGGGTAACTCTGTTGATCATAAAAAATATCATTGGAGTTCCTGGAACCATCTTGCTCTTCCCACTGAGGAAGGGGGCATTGGAATCGGGAAAATAGAGGATATTAGCAACATGTTAGCCATGAAAAGGTGGTGGAGGATCAGATCCACATCATCTCTTTGGTCTAACTTTAAAACAAATACTGTGTGAGGTCCCATTTGGTCTCAAAGAAATTGGCTCCAGGTAACTCTCATGTTTGGAACCATGTTCTAAATGAGGGATATTGCAGAGAAGAATATGGTTTGGCAGGTTTTTGGCAGGTAAACTCTGGGTCTAGTAGTTTCTGGTGGGATAATTGGTCTCTAAACCATTTGGAAAACTTGGTTCCTAACACTCCAAAGAGTGCCAAGACCTTGGTTGGAGAGTTCATTATTAATGGACAATGGAATATATATAAGCTGAAGGACATTTTACCATATCAATTGGTCCATCACATTCAATCCATAGTCATTAGTAATCAAGACAAGGAGGATCAAGTTTTCTGGGATCTCTCTAAAAATGGCAAATACACTAACAAGAGCGCGTGGAACTTGGTAAGGAAATCTAGACCAAAAGTGCAATTCATCAACAAGGTATGGAATTCTAATATCCCTTTTAAAATGTCCTTCTTGGTTTGGAGATTATGAAATGGTAAACTCCCTTTTCATGATGTGATTACTAAGTTTGGCAAACAAATTGTTTCTAAATGTAACTATTGCCTAAACCCCTCTACTAATAGTATGAATCACGTATTTATAGAGCGACAAGCTGCTAGTTATATTCGAAAATAATTTGAAAATTCTCTTGGTATCCAGTACACCCCCTACCCCATTAGATACATGCTTAACACCTGGTGGACCTCTAAGGCCACCAATTATGTACATAGAGCAGTGCTAAATATTACTCTATTATCATTTGATGGTTCTTGGGGAGAGACTTCTGTGCGTGCAGGTATGGAGATCAAAAGAATTTCAACATGTACAAATTGCACCATCAAATCTCTTGGAGTGTTGAGACTGCAACCAATAAAGCCTATCCCAAATGCAAACTTAGAATGCCATGGAATAACTTCTGTGAACTATTGACAAGATTACAACCTGTCCACAAATGCATGGTGGTCCAATGGAGAAAACCAGACAGGGGCAAGGTTAAGAGCAACACTAACGGGAGCTATTTCCATGGGGAAGGAAAAACAGGGTTAGGAGGAGCTCTCAGAGATGAGAATGGTGATATTGTCACTGCCTTTTCTATACCAATCAATGGCGAAAATCACAATATTGCAGAAGCACATGCACCATGAATTGGTATCAGCTGGTGTGTGCAAAATGGATTCTCACGAGTCACCCTCGAGATGGACTCTCTTTATATTGTAGATATTCTTCGTAAAGAGAGCACAACTAACTACATGCTCAGCCAAATCACTAACAAGATTAGAGACATTCTTAACAATTATGAAATCCAGATTACGCACTGTTATAGAGAGGTGAATCACCTTGCTGATTGCTTAGCTAAAATGGCAGCAAAAAACTAGCAGGCTGCATTCTTCTACTCCAACCAACAACTACCTAGTGAAGCTAAGAGACCTCTATTGCTGGATAAAGATTAGATGCCTTGTATAAGGAACAAATATGATAAGGCCAACTTTTTTGCTAGTTAGGTGTATTTTGTAATTAGAGGAGGGTGATTTATTTATAATCGCCTATGCCTTATCTTTTGAAGGGTGTGCTCTACTCTTGTGTTGTATCAACAAACTATATTTTTGCTAATACAACACTCCCCAGTATATCTGGGAAATATTTTTAAAAAAAAATATTGAGCATAAAGCATATCTATAGGTGGCTTTTTAAATCTCCTGTCAAATCCTAGGACTCAACCTTGGTTAGATAGTGGAAATTACCAACCTAGCTAAAATTATATGTTTCGGTTCTTCATTTTTATTGCAACACGATAGACTTTACCGAGTTATACTTTACATAATATATTTGACCTCTGTTGCCAGAATAATAATAGGATCATATATTATGAGCTATTTTAGCTCTTACAAACATACATGATCAAGTGGGTTTAGCTTATTCCATAATGTGTCAATTGGGTTATATGATGTTTAGTTTTAGCCTTTAGGTATGGGGGTCTTATCAAAGCGCTCTTTATTTTTACTCTATGTCTCTAACCAAGGTCAACCTAAGTTAAATAAAGTCTCGATCGTTCTACTTAATTTAAATCAGAGTCCCAACAGAAATACAAATCGAAGAAATAAATAAATAAATAAATAATTAGAGAGGGTCAGTAAATCCGGCTATACATCATCTTTGATACACTTAATTAAGAGGCTTGCTCCCTCAATAGTTTGTCCTAATGAAGTTATTTAGTATGTGTTGTTTGGCATCTACTACCGAACTAAGACATTTAACATCAGAAGCATATGAATATGTCTCATATTGGTTCAACCTTTTGTTAGTCAACATGTATTACCGTAAATAATAAAAACAGTAAACTTTTAGAAAGTTAGTAGCAACAGAATGTCGAAATAATATTTGAAATTAATTTCGGAATAAATCGAGTCTAATGAATGTACAGTGTGTCCTTATTCCCCTCAAGTACCCGAGGTGCTAGAATATTATCTTTTCAGGATAGACAATTTTTACTCACCAGTGTATTGGTACCAAAAACTGTGTATTGGTACCAAAAATGCTGATGAACTTCGAACCACTCAATGTTGGTAAAACACACTGGAAAATTTTGTGCAGAAGAAAAAGAAGAAGAAAATCAGAAAATTTCGTAAGGAAAGATTCTGGGATTCAAAGCATATTTATAAACTTTCTGGCACTGTTTCTGAAAAGGTTTGCAACCTTTCAGAAACAACTATGGCTGTTGGAACAGGTGGGAATATTTCTGTTTGAAATATTGCAGGAAAACAGATTTAAAATAATTCGAAAAAGAAAATGGACCGGACCGGGTCGCGTCGCGGGTCCTGGGTTATTCCGGGTTGAATTTTCGTTAATTAATTTAATTAATTAAATAATTGAAAGAAATTTTGTCCAAAAAGATTAATCAATCAATTGTTATCCGAAAGCCGAGCCGAGCCGAGCGACAATGACGGCGTGAGGCTTATTTTCTTTCCAACCCATTTAACACCAAGAAAAGTGTTTTCTCAATATAAGCACATTCACTTTATTTTCCACCACACTGAGGGACACTTTGCTCTTTCTAAAGCAAAAGGGAGCTCACTTTCCCTCCGCTTTCTTCCCTCCATTCATTCGCCAATCTTTAATCCCAACACCTTCTATATCTAAAAATGCACTTCAAATCATGAAACAACGTCAATATAAATTTCACTACTACTAGATAGCAACGGCACATGTTAATATATACAAACAGATTTGGTAGTAAAGTTTACTTTTTACAAATGACTTGACATGTACTAGGACTGCTAACATTTAAGTTGCTCAAAGTCTGCCTCATACAGCCAAACATCTTTATAACATCGTCATGTTCTAATATTTTTAGGTTTTTACAATGAATGGTTGTGATACATCTATAATAACATTTGAGTTTTAAATATTTTCTGACTGTTATAGATAAATAATATGAAAAAATTATTTGTTTATTTTTAATGTTAAATATAAAATATAAGAAATTATTAAAATTTTAAAATCTCAAAAGATATGTATCTTTCACTAATTAAATATTAAAGAAAGCTAATATATTATTAATAAATTCATAACTAAATGTACAAAGATTTAAAATCTAAGCCACACATTTTAAAGCTACTAAAAAATTAAATTCTTCGAATCTTAAGCATTATATAAGATGAAAACATTGTCCAATGGAAAAGATTGTATGTGCAGATCTTCAAATAACAGACATTATGCATGATAAAACCTTTTGTGCAATAAAATAAAAATAGAAGCATATCTTTAATCAAATTAAATGAAATCTTTCATTATGGCGGTACTAACATAATATTATTTATTATAAGAGGTACACTAAAGTTTTATAAAAAATTAATCAAATTAAAATCTTTAAGCTTATTATTGGTAGTCTTAGAAATTCTACATGACTGTTATAAAAGGGTAATTCTTTAAAGAACGTACTACTATAAAGATGGTTGTTGCTATTATAAGTAAAAAGTTATTATAGAAAGGTGAAATATAACTTAAAAAATTGGTTCCAAGAAAAATATGACTTTATAGTGAATGGTTATTTTATAAGAATGATGTTACAGAGATCACAAATTTTGGTATTTATTTGAGACCGTTCTTTCAATTATTGAAAGAAATTAACGCACTATAAACCAAATATATGAACATGTTTCCTGGAATTCTAGCTAAAAACCTTTTACGTAGAATTCAAAGCAAAATATTATAGAAAGATTGCTTTGCCTCACCAGAAGAATGTGAGATGCAAATACTAAAGAGGAGTACTACTAAAGAAAATTCACTCAATTCACATTAATTTTTCCGTACTTGAAATAATATTGTGTGGCTGCAATAAAACGACACAAACAGTGTGCTTTATAAGTAGCAAGTACAAAGACAACGAAAATTAAATGAGACTGCGCAGTATTATTTGTTTTGTACGAGTTAAAGCACGATAAACCAAACATGTGACATGGTTCCCTCGAAACATAGAGTCCTTTGTATGTAGAAATCAAAGTGAACTTTATAACGTGGGATTTTTGCCTCATTAAAACAAGTATAGGAACATATATAGTACTACTAAATAAAACTTTTATGGCTTAGAGAAAACAGGAAGTCACACAATTCATTCACATTGTTTTGCACTTGAAAATGATGTTTGGCTGCAATACAAGGATGCCCCTATTTTCTACCTAAAACCAAATGTTGAATTAATTGAAAATGAGATGTTTTATATTGAATAACATCGGGGGGTTTAAGGATAAAGTTGATATACCAAACTTTCTCTCTCTAGAACATGAGCTCTCCTCTCAGTAGTAGCTGATATGGCGAGGAAAGCAAAATCTGGAGGAGGAGGAGGGAGTACCGTGCAGCACAATACAACTGGAAGAGACCTAAAAACAGTTCCACTGTCATCGGAGGCAACGAAATTTCGAAATGTCAATGCAATTCAAGGTATAGCTCCATTAGATTTGGATAGAACAATGGCGTCGACATCAACAATGGTGGAGAACACGCCGGCAACGAAATCATGGGCATATCGAACGGAGGAAGAGGTAAGTGAATCGGAATCAATAGAAAACAAAGCCATGCAAAAACACCAAAAATAGGGGGAAATTGGAGTGGAATTGTAGGGAAAGATGAACAGAGTGAAGGGTATGACCTTACCGAAAAGGGTGGGGAGCAATTGAGGGGAAATGTGAAAATTACAATGGAAGACATAAAAGATGAGATACTCTACTGGAGATCTGCAGTATTTGCTACGTCCTAGGTTCAAATCCACCACAAACTGTTATGGAGGGATACTTCAAAAGAGTATGGGGATCACTGGGGATAGATAAAATAGCCCAGGTGAACATAGGTGTGTTCATAGTAAGATTCCACTCACTGGAGAACAAGGAGAATGTAGTGGAGGAAGGAATTAGAATGTCTGACAAAACGCCAATGGTGGTTAAACCATGGAGACCGGACATTAAATTTGACAAGTAGGTGGTTGATAAAATTCCTGTGTGGATTAGATTGATGAATCAGGATATCAAATACTGGGGTCAAAATGCTCTAACAAAAATTGCAGGAATGATAGGCAACCCTCAAAAAGCGGACAGAGCAACAACACAAAAGCAGAGGCTACAATTTGCAAGAATTTTGGTTGAAGTTGAACCAGATCAGATATATCCAGATGTGGTAATGTTTGAGAATGAATGTGGAGCGATCATTGAGCAAGAGGTTAGCTATGAATGGAAACCAGTATTTCGTAAAGCATGTGGCAATTTTGGACATGATATTAGAGAATGTAGGAAGCAATTGAGGCAGGACAAAGCAGGGGAGAAAATCAACAAAGAAATAGAAAACAACAATACAAATGGCCACAAGGAGAAGGAGAAACCAGAGGAACAACAACAAAATGAAGCAAGGGACATTACCCCAATAGGAAATGGGAACAACAAAGACAAGCAGCAGGAAACACAGGGAAATAAGAATCAGGCAGGAAATAACAAAAAAGAACAGGAAACATGTCAAATGGTTCAAGGGAATAAAGCATGGAGAAGTCGAGGAAGCAATCAAAACACCTATGCTACAGTTACACAAGTGAACAACATGAACAATGGAATGAATGAAGGTGAGGAGCAGTCTACGGAGAGGCAATTGGAGCCACAAGGAAATGGTAACAAATTAGGGAAGGCTGGGGGGACCTAACCCCCACCTCCCTAATGGATAGTATTGGGTTCTGGAACACCAGAGGCCTAAACAGGACAACCAAACAAAGGAAGTAAATCTATTCCTTCAAAGACAGCAGGTTGGACTGTTTGGGCTCTTGGAAACAAAGATTAAGAGAGCTAAGGCAAATAAAGTTGTTCTTAATCTTTGCACAGGGTGGTCTTATACTACAAATCATTCTAAACATAATGCAGGAAGGATATTGATTTTGTGGAGGCCTCAGATCTTCACTATAAAAGTGGAAATGGTGACAGAACAACTCATTCATAGTAGCATAACTCACAGTAGCACATGGAAGAGGATTAATGTGACAATGGTGTATGGATTCAACGATCCAGCACTAAGGTCTGACATGTGGAGAGACATAAGGATGATAGCTAATCAAATGGTAGGGGCATGAGCAATTATGGGAGATTTCAACTCTATACTCAGTCAAGAGGATAGAGTGGGGAGTAAGGTGACATATGCAGAAATAAAGGAGTTTAAGGAATGTGTGGAACAATGTGGACTTCACGAACTGAAATCATCGGGGTGTTTTTATACATGGAGTAATAAACAAGAAGGACAGGATAGAGTGCTAAGTAGAATTGACAGGGTGATCACCAATAATGATTGGGTGAATAAATTGCCAGCATCTGAGGTTCACTATATGCCAGCAGGAGTATATGATCACAGCCCTACAATGATCAAATGGGAGGGAACGGGTGCACCTAAGACGAGGATATTCAGATACTACAACATGTGGAGCATAGACAACTCCTTCATGACAAGAGTGGAGGGAAGCTGGAGACAACCAATACAGGGGACAAACATTTTTAGAGTGGTGGGAAAACTAAACAGACTTACAAAAGTGTTGATAAAGTTATATAAAGACAAGTTTGCAGAAGTAGAGAAAAAGGAAGATGAAAGCATGAAGAAGCTGGTAGAATGACAAGAGAAATACAAAAAGATCCCAGGAATGAAATGTTAGGCAAAGAGGAGAAGGAATTGATAAAGCAATACATATACTGGAAGGAAGCAAAATTAAACTACTTGCAGCAAAAGAGTAAAGTACAATGGCTTAAATATGGAGACATGAACACAAGCTATTTCCACTCGGTGATCAAGGCAAAGAGAGCAGCAAGCAGAATATTCACAATCCAGAACATGCAAGGAGAAACAGTCCAATCAACAGATGCAGTAGCTGATGCTTTCAGGGAATTCTATACAATTTTACTGGGCAATGGCAAATAGAACAGAGATCTTGTGGCAAGCCACATAGTCAAAGAAGGACAGGTTGTCTCAGAAGAACAAAGGAACCAGCTGATAAGAGAGTTTTCACAAAAGGAAGTTAAAGAAGCACTATGGGATATAGAAGGGACAAAGGCACCAGGACCTGATGGGTATGGTAGTCAATTTTTCAAGGATAGCTGGAATATTGTAGGGGAGGATATCACTGCAGCTGTGCTGGAATTCTTCCAATCTAGGAAAATGCTCAAAGCTTTTAATAGTACAGTGATCACCCTCAGAACAAAAACTTCTCATGCTGCAACAGTTGAAGATTATAGACCTATAGCATGTTGTAATGTAGTGTACAAGATAATCTCAAAGATGTTGTGTAACAGAATGAAAGTGGTGCTGCCAGACATCATATCACAAAACCAAAGTGCCTTTGTGGCAGGGAGAATAATAGTGCAGAACATACTGATCTGACAAGATTTGGTCAGATTATATAATAGGAAACAAACTACTAAAAGATGCTTGATCAAGGCGGATTTGAAAAAGGCATATGATTCTATTGAATGGAAATTTGTGGAGGAAATGATGCATGTACTAAACTTTCCTGGACTATTAATAAGGTAGATTATGGCATGTATCACAACAACCAGCTACATCATAAATTTAAATGGAGGATGTTATGGCAAAATAAAGGGGAAAAGAGGACTAAGACAGGGGGATCCAATCTCCCCCTTACTGTTTGTGGTTTGTATGGAATATTTTACGCGAATCATGGGGCATGTGGCTAAGTAGAAAGAGTTTACTTATCATACAAAATGCAAAGGATAGAAGCTGACACACCTTTGTTTTGCGGATGATATGATACTATTCAGCAAAGGAGATTATGCATCAGTAATGCTCATGCTAAGGGGTCTTAAGTCATTCTCAAATGCATCTGGTATGACATTTAATGCAAATAAATCGAATATCTTCTGTGCAAATATGAATGAAAGAGGGATAGAAGACATATGTGAGCTGACAGGATATAAGAAAGGTAAACTCCCATTTAAGTACCTTGGAGTGCCTATATCCGCAAAGAAACTAAGTGCGGTAGATTGTGAAATATTGATAGACAATATACTGGTAAGGATAAAAGGATGGGGATCCAGGAACTTATCGTATGCAGGGAGAACTCAATTGGTAAATATTGTGTTGCTGTACCTGCACTCATACTGGGCATCCATATTCCTTCTTCCAAAAAGGGTAATGAAAGACATTGTAGCTATATGTAGGAATTACTTATGGGATGGAAAAAGTGTCACGGACAAAGCACCACTGGTAGCATGGCACCTAGTCTGCAGACCAAAAAATAAGGGAAGATTAGGAATACAAGAATGTTTGGCATGGAATGAAGCAGCATTGGCAAAATATGTATGGAATATAGAGCAAAAAAGTGATTTAATATGGGGTAAATGGGTGAATCATATATATATATATATATATATATATATATATATATATATATATATATATATATATATAAAGGGCAAGGATTGGTGGCAATACAATCCACCACAAGATAGTGCATGTTATTGAAAGAAGATTTGTGATATTAAAATAGTTTTTGCTTCAGGCTTTGAACAGAAAGGGTAGAAGGGGAAAATGAATAGATACACAGTAAATGAAGGATACTAATGGAGAAGAGGAGCAACACCTAAGTGGCCATATGCACGATGGATTTGGAATAGATTAAATGTTCCAAAACACTGCTTTATAGGCTGGTTGATCATGAGACAGAGACTACTTACAAGGGAGAGATTGCATATGATGGGAGTGAGCCAGGAGAGAAAATATCTACTATGTGGAATGCAGGATGAAACAGTACATCATCTGTACTTCGAGTGCCATTTCTCCAGAATGGATTTCAGTTGGAGTCCTTTAAGAAGGGATTTCAGTTCTGCCATGGTATTGGTGGTATGTGTTATATTCTCCATATACCCCTAATTCAATCCCCATTATGATTCCTGAATACTCCACCAATTTCCCCAGTGCCTAGGTTACCCTTGGCAGCTCCCATTTAACTCTGGTATAGAATGGCCTTTTTATAGCACCATTTTTTGCCAACATATAGTACTCTACTGCTTTAGAGATAGTGTTATTAGTATTGATGTTATCTCTTTTATTATTGAAGAGTTTATGGTTTCTAGCTAACCAAATGTGCGAAAAACAAAAAGGAATGATGTTCTCGCAAGGAATGATGTTGTTGAATGAGAGTTTCTTTAGCTTGTTCCAAGTTAATGGCCATAGCTGGGCATTGAAAATTTGATTTAACTGCTGACTAGCAGTAGATCCCTTGGATAACATTCTGGTCAGAAGTGGATTGCATTGGGGTATTCAAAGAAGATGTGGTCACTAGTTTCAGGAGTTGCTAAGCAGAAACAACATTGGGGGTTATAGTTAACCCCAATTCTATGCAGGAATGCCCCAGTAGGCCGTCTTTCTTAAGCAAGGAGCCAAGTGAAGTTTTTGATTTTGTTTGGGACTTTTAGTTTCCATATCCAAGTGAAGTTGCCTTCTTCACCTTTCCATAAGGACTCTTCATTGCTGCTAAGGAAAGTATAGGCTGATTTGTTGGTGAAGGACCCGCTTGGAGTCAATCCCCATATTAGATTATCCTCATTGGCAAAGTAGGAAGGAATGAAGGTTGATTTGATCAGGTTAGTGATGTTCTCTGGGATGTCCATAGAGATGGAAGAGAGATCTCGGTTCCTAGAATTGTAGACTGAGTCAACTTTAGTAGCTATGTCATTTGGGGTTAGAGGGCCCTCAATCATGTCCTAATAACTGTCTAGTTTGGGATCCAAGCATCATTCATGAAGCTTATCCCGTTACCTTTGTGAACAACCCATCTACTGGCCTTGTTGCATGTATCCCAGCCCTTGAGGATACATTGCCAGATAGGATATTTTGGCTTCTTGAGGGTATGATTCCAGTTACAGTGCTTAGAGATTAGGACTCTAGCCCATAAGGTGGAGGTGTTGTGGTATATTCTCCAAGCAAGTCCGGCATGAGAAGCTTTATTTTTAAACTCAGCTTTTTCCAAACCCAGCCCACCACTAGACTTCTGCCTAGTGACTTTGTCCCAGTTAACCAGGTGCAATTTTTTCTTGTTTGGAGTTGTGCCCCAGCTAAAGTTCCTCTGAATTCTATCAATTTGTTTGGTAGTCTTGGTGGGCAGTTTGATGTATTGCATGACATGACTTGGGATACTACTCAAAGATACCTTGGCAAGTATGGTCTTTCCAGTCATATTAAGGCAATTTGTTTTTCAGCTAGCCAACTTGAATTGCATATTACTCCCTCCGGTTCACAGTAAGTGACCAGTTTACTTTTACATTTTGGTTCAAAACCAGTGTCCAGTTAGGTAATCAAGAAAAAATTTAATTTATTTTTACTCTTTTACCCTTATGTGCATATCCCTAAAAAGTTTTCTCACTCCTCACTATAACTATGTGACCAATATTTAATAAGGGTAGTTTAGTCATACTAGGTATTTTTGTATAGGATTTAGCATTTTCTTAATGGGCGTGCTAAAAAGAAACTGGTCACTTATTGTGAACCGGAGGGAGTATCAATTATGAACTGGAAGTCAGTACTAGTAGGTCTCTTATGGAACATAGGGAATCCAAGGTACTTCCCAAAGGATATTGTAGCTGGGATTGACAAAGTATTTGTGAGGCATTCCATTGTGTCTTGCCTTTTATTAGAGGAGAAAAGGACCCTGGACTTTGTGAGATTAATTTTTTGGCGAATTCTCATTGAATGCTTGCAGGATGGAGTAGATAGTGGTGTAGTTTCTAGTGTTGGCGTTTACAAAGAGAGTATGGTCATCAGCAAAGAACAGGTGAGAAATTTTTGGGCCAGACCTACTGATACTGATAGGGTGCCATTGTTTGTCCTGGACGGCTTTATCAATTGACCTGCATAGCCTCTCCATACACAAAATGAACAAGTAAGGGGAGATTGGGTCCCCTTGTCTAATGCCCCTAGAGGGCTTGAAGGACTTTGTTTTTCCCCCATTCACTAGGATTGAGATGTTGGATGAGCTAATGCATGACAAGATTAACTTAGTTAGCCTAGGAGGGAAGTTGAAAGCATGCAGTGTGTCCCTAATGAATGATCACTGTAGCCTGTCAAAAGCCTTTTCTAAGTCAATTTTGAGAATCATATGATCATGTCTCCCTTTCATTTTCCCAAAGTGAATAATGTATTCTTGGACAATTATTGCATTATCAGAAGCCCTCCAATTTGATAGGAAACTAGCCTGGCTTGGTCCAATTATTTCAGGTAGCAGGGGCTTGATCCTGTTGACAATGATCTTAGTGATGGTTTTGTAGATGGTGTTACGAAGACCTATTGGCCTGAAGTTTTTGAGCATTGTGGCTTAGGGACACTTGGGATGAGACAGAGTAGAGTATGATTCATGGTCTCATCCATGGAATGAGTGTTCAAACATTGCTTGCAGAAGTCAATTACTGAGTTCCCCACAATGCTCCAGTACCTTTGGTAAAAAAAGGGGTGAAGCCCATCCCGGCCTGGAGCCTTAAAGGGCTTAAAGGAGAAAATGGCCATTTTGATTTTACTAACCTCGAAGGGCCTATCCAAGCTGTCTCTTTGACAGTCTGATAGGATATGAGTCATGTCCAGATACCTGGTAGTGGAGATGGGAGCTTGGGTGTGTGAGGAGGTGTAGAGGCTCTTAAAGAAAAGCATTATAGAGGCCTTAATGTCCCCTTAGTCATAGAGCCAATTACCACTTTCCTCTTTGAGGGACAAGATCCTATTTCTTCTTCTCCTATTAAGAGTGGAGGTGTGGAAGAATCTAGTATTGGTATCCTCTTCAGTAAGCCAATTAACTCTTGACTTAAGTTTCCAGAAGTCTTCCTCATTCTTGAGGATGGAGTCAATTTCTATGGTCGGGTTGCTTTTTAAGTTTTGCATGTAATTGCTGAACTGCAGTTTGGTGATTTTTGGATCCCGGCAATTCTCTCTAGATCCTTCTCTTTTTGTGGAAGATGTTGCCAAAAGTGTGCCTGTTCCACCGGGTCACAATGCTTTTGAATGTTTCAGTTGATTGGATTATGGGGGAGTTATTGGTGAAGGATTCATTTATAAGACTAGGAAAGGAGGGGTGGCTAGTCCACATGGATTCAAACCTGAAAGGGTTGTTGGAATCATTGAGAGAGTCCCCCTTTAGCACTATTTGAATACGGCAGTGATCTGAGTGGGTCTTAGGGAGGTGTATAACAGTAGCCTTAGGGTACTGGGAAATCCAGCAATCGTTAGCAAAGCACCTATCTATCTTTTCTAGAATCAAACTACTCCTATTTTTGTATCTTTTGTTTGTCCAGGTGAATTTGCTGCCTTTATAACCTAAGTCGACTAGCTTGCATTCATTAAGGCAGTTCCAAAATAAATTACTACGACTTGAGTTAATGGGGTTACCCCCAAATTTGTCCCTAGCTTTTAAGACTTCATTGAAGTCTCCACCTATAAACTAGTTATTAGGATTGCTTTTGGAGATAGTAACTAGGCTTTCCCATAATAACTTCCTATCGGCTAAAATATTGCTAGCATAAATGGCTAAAAATAACCAAGGTTTGTGGGATGAGAGTACCTTAATCATGGCATGGATGCCCTGAGGGGTATTGGAAACCTCATCAACAGCGACACAGTCTTCTTTCCACATCATCATAATCCCACCAGACAAGCCAACAATCGAAGATTGGATAAGCATATCAAAATGCAGCTCCTCCGTCAGCTTTTTGTGATCAACCATCTTAGTTTTTAGCAATATCAACATTGCTGGCTTGTGGAGTTGAACCATATCTATGCAGTGCCTCTTTAACTCCGCACTGTTTTCACCCCTAACATTCTATATGATGTGATTCATCAGGGGTGATTGGCTGTTTGGGGATTGGTTTCTATAAGGCTTCTCCGTTCCCGGGGGAGACCTCATTAATTTCTTTTGAATCTTTTTCTTTATGCTTAGGGTTGGGGTCAAGTTGAGGAGTAGTTTGGTCACACCCTGAGTGTGGTGAGAGACTAGGCTCAGACCACACTTGGTCATGGTTTTGGGACACAACATCACAAGCACCCCGCTGGTCTCCACACCGAACTCGATTGCTCTGATTGAGCCCAGTAGTAGAGAGTCTATGCGAAGTGGTCCGTAGGTTGTTCCTTTCATTTCCGGTGGGGGTTTTCTTTTCAGGAGATCTAGGGCTTTGTTGATTTCTCTTGTGATATTTCCCAACGGTGGTGACTGGTTATTCTTTACTGGAGTAGAAGGTGATGAAGTCCGGTGGTTTTGGGGTTCGATGGTCACAAACACCGGAGAAGCTGCTGGGTCCTCCGTTCCCAGGTCTGGGAAGAAGGGGATTAACCGGAAAGCTTGAGAGATTAGGGTGTTGAGCATTGGTGGGTCCACATTGGGATGCATGTTGCCATTGCTTTTCATCGCCTACCACAGGCTTGGGCCAAAAGCTACCAAGGCCCTGTTTAGGGCTTCCACCGTTACCCTCGTCAGATGACTGGGGTTTTGGACAATCAAGGTTACTGGTTGATTTCCCAGGGTGAAATTGTAAGCTAGTCCCTATCCCTGAAACGCCACTTCCAGCCAGGATGCCAGTGAGTGGTCTGGTGGCAGAGGTAGCGACGTCACAATGGTGGGTGGTGGCTGATTTTTTTTCTATTTTTATTCTTTTTTATTTTGCTAATTTGGGTAATGGTAGGGGTTATTTTAACGAGCAGGCTCATAATGGCGTCGTTTGGTGTCAAATCTTGGTCAGTGGAAAGGCCATAGGTTAATGAATCTGGAGAAGTGGATTTGGAATTAATGTGTTATCTGTTTGAGTGGATGGAAGGTGTCATATCACTTGAGATTGGGTGGGTTCTCAGGTGAGGCACTTGAGTGTTCATGGAGTGTGTTGAGTTTTTCCCATTAGAGTAGTCCGCTAAGAGAAGAGTAGGGGACGCATAGGTATTGGGTAGGGGTGATTATTTGGGACGGGTGGTTCCAATTGGGTATGGACCCCAGTTGTTGCTTTTATATTGGCGTGGTGGCCCAATGCCGTATCTTTAGCAGAGTTAGCGTCTGAGGTTGGGCTATGGGTAGGGGCCTCCTTGTAGGCATCATTTAAGGGCCCAATGGAATTTTTGGTGTCGACTCCGTCAGGCCCCATTCCCGCCTTACGTTTGGCGTTGTACTTGGGTTGGGCCCGCGTGCATTGGGCTACTAGGGAGTGGGGGGTGGGATTTTATTTATTGACAGGGGCGCTGGGCCCATTGTAATTCTTGGAATTGGTATTATTGGACTTAAAATTGTATTGAAAAGTTTTGGTTTCGAGAAACTTACCTGAGTTTGCATCGAACATCTTTACCTGGATCTTTTGGGATTTTGGTGCATGAGGCTGATTGTTTTCGCTTCCGTTGTTCCTTTCCTTCGTCGTTTGTTGACTTGCTTTCTTACGTCTAGGGTAGGTGACTGTCTTCCATCCATCTTCCTCCCCTTCCTTAGTGTATATCCCTGAATTTTCTGAGCCTTCTTGTGACAGTGGTAGTTGGACTTTTATGAAATTGCAATTTTTTATGGTGTGACCAATTCTTCCACATGTTGTGCATGGTTTACCTTCACCTTCATAAATCACTGCTTGTTTGTGGTCACCAATGATTACTGATGTTGCCACTGGAGTTTCTAGGGGTACTTTAATATAGATGTGTGCATATCTTCCTCTCAACGTAGAAGAGGTGCATGAGTTAATTTTAAGTAATTTGCCTAGTTTCCTACCAACTTTTTTCAATATTTCTTTGTCATAAAATTCTGTTGGTAGTTTGGGTAGGCGAGTCCATATGGCTGTGGAAGAGAGAGTAGTTTCGTGTGGTACGAATTTTCGTTCCCATTTACGTACTGATAGAAAATTTTCAGAGACGAACCATGGCCCTAGATGTAGTGCCTTAACCATATTTTTCTCTAGACTAAATTTGACAATGAAGAAGTCACATCCTAGGTCAATTAAGATTAACTGTTCGGATAGGTTCAGTAGGTCAATTAGTTTAGATCGAAGGTAATGGTGAGGCATTCTACGTCCAAAGACCTTTATAATAACAGAGAAGCGCCATGGTTGATATAGGCGGTTCGTGTCCTCTTGGGACAGGGTGATTGAGCCTTCAATATTTTTCCTTTATCATCTTTGATAATTGGGGGAGGGGGGGGGGGGGGGTTTCTCATCGTAGTACTCTGTTTGGCTAACGGTCTGTTTGTCGAGTAGCATTTCCTTGTAGGAATGTGGTGTTATTTCTTCCACATCTATTTGGTCATTCTTGTCCGATGGTTCCGGTAGTATAATTGGTGATATAATGGTTGTGTTCATGTAGGTATTTTTAGAGAGGCGAGAGTTTCTCGCACTAGACTTGAGACAAGATGGAGGCTTTGGAAAAAAAAAAAGCTGCTAAAAAAACATATGTTTTCTATTAAGATTGGAGCAATGAGAATCATAAACGAGACTACAAAAAGAGTAGAAATAGGGCCACGTGCATATATAAAAAAAGTACTGAAAAGTTGTAGAGGCAGGACTCTATGTCGGCCAAACATTATTTATAAGACAATACGACGATGACGTTATTTTCTGCCTTCAACAAATTTTCTGATTCTCTGACTCTAAAACGCAGAAAAGTTTGTGCCGTGAACTCATACTTTGCGGCACCTCTACCATTTTACTATTACTCCTTCGGTTCAATTGTCATATTTTATGTGATGTTGTTTGATTGAGTGCAGAAATTAAAAAGAATTAAAAAAAAAATTGCTTTTATTTCCAATTAGATCAGATATTTTTTTTTTGGTCTATTCCATAATAAATGACATATTTTTAAATTTGGAAATAATTCAACTTTAAACTCTTCATTTTACCTATTTTACCTTTAACGAGAAGCTATTATAACCACACAAATGTCATGGCCCCACAAAACTCTTACCCTTAAGCTTTTAAGACCACAAGTTTTAAAAACCTTTTTTTTTCTTAAACTCCGTGCCGAGTCAAACAACTCCATCTAAATTGAAACGGAGGGAGTATAATTTATAATTTAAAACAAATCATAAATAATTGTATGATAATAAGTCATTACATCAAAAATAAAATAAAAACTTAAAGTTAATTATTTTTCAATATAAAACCGTATCATTTTTTTAGAATAAGTTAAAAATAAAAGTAAATCATGTTAATTGGAACAAAGGGAGCTAGTATCTACTATTTAAGTTCACTAGGAGTATCAAACCTGAGCGAATTGCTTTTACATGGTTACTGTTAATGAGTGAATATCACTCCATTTTATTTATTTTTGGATTCCTTTATTTTTGTTCGAGCTAAGAATGCGAATTCATTTTGTAAATTAGTGTTGACAAAATTGAATTCGAGAGCTTTGACTCATCTGGTGCTATTTGTACATCATGGCCCTTTACAATTTTGAATTTAAGAAATAAGCTTTTTAGATCTCTTAGGTGTAAAAGATAGATTTCTTACGTGTAAAAATAAATCTCCCGTGTGTAAAAAAGAGGTTAGGTCATAATTAAATTTGATGAGCATTTTTAAAGTTTAAACTGTTAAAAGTACTCACAATTATTTTGTCAGATACTCCCTCCGGTCCAAAATAAGTGATTTTTTGGCCTTTTTCTTGTGGTCCAAAATAAATGATTTTTCCGGATTTCAATAATGAATTAATTATTTTTTTCTTCCATTGTCCTTGAAGTAAATGGTGTTGGAATATGTGTTAGGAGTGTTTATGTGAGATAGTAAAGGTTAATATGGTCAATTTCATTGCTAATTAATGGTAAAAGGTGAATTTTTTAATTTGTGTGAAAATATTCAAAAAATCACTTATTTTGGATCAGAGGGAGTAGTATTATGTTCTTATTGGAGCGAGACAACCAAATCTTTTCTGATACTTTCAAGAGAAATGGATTAAGATCTCACTATATGTACCTTGTGTGCTAAAATCAATAAAGTTGACTAAAACTCATATATACATAAATTACTGCTATCTTATCGTAGATTATAAATTGTGATAATTAAATGAAGACAAAGCCTCGGTTCTAGTTAACAATGTGAACGACTGACTCTTAGGCAGATGGATGCAATGCGCCGATACGTGAACCTGCTGGCTTAAAATTGCAATCTTAATTTCTCTCTTATTTCGGCCGAGAATTAATTGGATGAAAACAAAAGTTATACTTTTCCTACGCAGAAGTTTTGCAGGCGCCCTCTCATATATCTTTTTGTCTTTCCGCTTCAAAATATCGATTATAGTATGGTTATAATATTTCATAATAGACTTTACCTAATTAGCCTAACAACCTGCTCTCCTCGATCATGGCTATTGGTTACCATATATTCCACAAGCACGTGTGGGGAATAGAGCGAAAGTGGCACAAATATATCCAAGATTTAATTTTTACCAATTCGTGATGTCACTGAATTCACTATCTACTTCAGTTACTTTATTCTAAATTTAATATTTGTACATATTCAATAAACTTTCTAACATGTTATATAAGGTCTCAATCAGAATTATTAAGTTTGGCTGAACCCATATTTTATATTATATCTCTATAATAGTTTTGTTTATTCCGATATTTTTTGGTTGCTATAGAAAAATGTTATTATAGAGGACAGATATTATAACATAACATAATTAAAGATTGGTTCCGAGAAAAACTTGACTTTTATAGTAAATGACTGTTATATAGAAATATTGTTATAGAGAGGTCTACGTCCATTTCCCGAGAAAGGAGAAGTAAAGACCATCACGGCGTTCAAACTCATCTCTGGGTTTTTCTTTCTTTGGGCATATAAATATGTCTTTCTATCACCACATTTTTTTATCCTCCTTTTCTCTATATATTTGTTCTTTAGCAGTGATACTGTGTAGTGTGTACATATACTATCAAAATCATTTCAATGCTTTTACGTAATCATCCAGATTCCTCTTTAGTCCACAACCTAAAGCTTTTACACTGGAGTATTAAATATTCTACTTCTACATCCCTCTCTTCTGTCTTCCCGACCAATAAAACGACAATCTAACCTACACGAGATTTAACATCTTACGTACTACAAAGACAACATCCTCGTGTTCTAGCTGAATATATCATTAAACCTCGGTCCCCATGAAAACCACGTTCTCAAGCTCACGTCAATTTCGTTTCTTTTAATCATTATCTTCCACTTCCACCCTGTCCACACTGCTATAGATTTTACAAATGACTATCGAAGCTATATATATTGACAATCTTGAGGAATAACATCCTCGTATAATAGTTAGCAGTACTAAATAAACGAAGTACAACAGAATAATGAGTTGCTTGGAAAGCTGGCCAGAGCCAATTATTAGAGTTCAAGAACTATCAGAAAGTGGCATTCAGGAAATCCCTGGTCGTTTCGTGAAAAAGCCAGCGGACAGACCATGTTTGCTGGACACTGAAGCTAACATTCCATTAATTGACCTCGAAAACTTGAACTCTTGCGATGAATCTGCTCGCCATGAAACTATGAACCTCATTTTCCAGGCTTGTCGCGACTGGGGTTTTTTCCAGGTGGTGAGTCATGGCGTTAGCCATGACCTGATGGCAAAAACTCGCGGTGTTTGGCGCGAGTTTTTCCATCTTCCGTTGGAGGAGAAGCAGAAATTTGCAAATTCTCCGATTACTTATGAAGGTTATGGGAGTAGGCTTGGAGTGGAGAAAGGTGCTAAATTGGATTGGTGTGATTATTTCTTCCTTCATTATCTTCCTGAGAAGTTAAAGGATGAGAATAAATGGCCTAGTCTTCCAATTTCACGCAGGTGAACTTTCATTTTGCATTTCCCATTTAGTGATCGCTTAATTAGCCCTAGGTAACTTGTCTTATTAATGATATGATCTTAACATTAGCTTATACAGAGTTATATTTATGTGTTAAAAACATAATTAAATAAACAAAAAATATATTCTCTCTAATAGCTCGTTACAAACATAACTAAATAAACAAAAGTATGTTCTCTCTAATAGCTCGTCACACACTTAAATATAATATCAGATAGGGGTGGCAATTTGAGCCTAGACCCATCCAACCCGTCCAGAGATTAATGGGTTGGGCTACAAACATTTTAGCTCATGATTCTATTTAGGCTAAGCCTAAGTTAACGCATTATTTTATATAGCCCATTCTGACTCATGAAGTAGCCCAAATACAACCCATGGAGCTCACCTAAAACAAAGAGATTTCAACCCAACTCCCCTCTAAATTTTTTTTTTAGTTTTTTTTTATATTTTCAATTTTCTGCACCACCCACCAACCCAACACCCCACCCGCAAAATATTTTTCAACTTACACATTTTAAATACCAATTTGTTATTTAAGAAAATATATTTTGATTCTCAAAATACAAATAGTATTTATTTACCTTTTATACATAGGTGTATAAAAGGTAAAAGACTTTGTTTATGCAAGATGAGCATGGTTCTAAAACATCGGTCAAGTTGGACGGGTTGGGCTATGACCCATTGTTTAGCCCATCTTAGCCCAAGTACACTTTGGGCTGGGTTGGGCAATGACTCATTTATTGACCTAACCTATCTTGACCCGCCCAAATTCAGCCCAACCCGCCCATTTGTCACCCCTAGTATCAGAGCAGGTAGAAGTCTTGAGATTGAGTTTCACGCTATGTCCCATTACCAAAAACAATTTCTATTGTTCATAAAAAAAAAAACGCACGTTAAAGGGCGTGGTGAAGATATCATTAAATAAATAAAATTGTTATTTTCTCTAACAATTTAAATTTTTAGATAAGATAATCACACATATTAATATTATTATATTAAATTAAATGAAGACAATCATTCACGTGACATATATACTTAACGGATCAACATGTTTATCAATAAATTCAATTTATATTTATATGAGATATATATTCTCAACTTCAATATCCACACATCTAGGTTCGTAACAGTGGTCCTTAGTTTCCTAATGGTCCTTGCACTAGTTATATGCTACTAGTTGTCTTTCCTCGTGTTTTTCAATAGCAGAATTCTCATGTCAAACCTGGTAATGCACATGGTATTTTAAATACATTGAATTCAGTGTGATCAAGGGAATTAAAAAAAGAAAAAGAAAAAAGTAAGCACGTGAAAAAGCCAACAAAAATCATCACTTAATATGTATAGATTAAAAAAAATTAATCTTAATTATATTCGTAGTTTTATTTTTCCGACAAAAGGAGGTTCAAATAAACCCTTCTTGTTTCCCTAACTTCGCCTCTAAATTATCGATAGTGGTTAAGTTACCTGGTAAAACCATGCTTTGTTTATAAAACATTACATGTAATAAATTTTTAAATGACCGATAGTGTAAAAATATCTTATGTTATTAGTGTATATATATATAAGTTAAACTCGTATACATTTTTTCTGGTCATATTCTGACTTCTAACTTTATCCCTTTTTTCATTTATTTTTATTTTTTTGACCTCTCAGGGAAATAATTTCAGAATATGGACAAGAAGTAGCTAAGCTAAGCGAAAAGTTACTCAAAATCTTATCTATAAACCTCGGATTAAACGAGGATTATCTACACCAAAGATTTGGAGGAAACAGCAAAATAGGTGCTTGCTTAAGAGTAAATTTTTACCCAAAATGCCCCCAGCCAGATCTTACCCTAGGTCTCTCTCCCCACTCTGATCCTGGTGGCCTGACCCTTCTTCTCCCTGATATCGACGTTTCCGGCCTCCAAGTCCGTCATGGCGATAACTGGCTAACTGTTAAACCTGTTCCTAATGCCTTTGTTGTCAACATTGGAGATCAAATTCAGGTAAATATATCTCTCATCTTTTTCTAGCTAGATTAAAAATTAAAATTACTCATATATTACTTTACCATTTTCTAGTGTACCCTTTCATGTGGTAGCAGCATACAAGTAGCTCATGCAGCGCCTGAAGTCTCACTTGACCACAACCAGGGGCGGATTTAGGGGGCGCAACCCGAACCCCCTTCGCCGAAAAATTACACTGTATATATAAGGCAAAATCTGGTTTTTATCTCTATATATTAAGTTTTGAACACCCTTGACACAACCCTAAAGTGTAGTTTAGTTGTCAAGGGGGTTCAAAACCTTCATAAGGTCACAGGTTCAATTCCCACTAGCCACAAAAATTTTTTTTGAACCCCCTTCGTGGAGATCCTGGCTCCGCCACTTACCGCAACCTAACCGCTATAGACTTGGTCAAGTGAAACTATGAGCACCTTACGGACTATTTATGGACACTGCCGCTATAGAGTTGGCCCACATAGCACCTAGGATCTAGAAGCCAATCCAATATTTTAAGTTGGCCTCGTTATTTATGCCTCTGGTCAGATGAATAGAGAATTGACCGATCTGAGTTTTTACGAGCGTGGTTATAATGGCGTGCCTATCAAGGGAGCTAGCGCATATCAATATGTTGTCGCCACATTTGGGAGGCATACTAGCTAGCTAGTATACTCATTGACGAACATAATTTGGTTTTTCAACACACTGTAGTATATGTAAAACCAAACATATATATTTATATAAAAAATTATTTCGAAATTCTACTCAAACTATTTACGTGATTGTTTAGAGTACTACTTTTTTGTCACTTAAATTTTGAATATGGTCATCTATTTTTATCTCGGTACATTTTATGAGTGTAGTTTTGATAATGATCACAGGTATTAAGTAATGCAAATTACAAAAGTGTAGAGCACAGAGTGATAGTTAATTCAGCCAAAGAACGGGTTTCCTTAGCATTCTTCTACAATCCTGGAGGTGACATACTCATCAAACCTGCAGATGAACTTGTGACGGAGGACAGGCCGGCGTTATATCGTCCGACGACGTTCAACGAGTATCGAGCTTTAATCAGAACCAAAGGTCCTTCTGGAAAATCTCAAGTTGAATCACTAAAATCGCCAAGATAAATTACCTTTTGTATTTAGGAAGTCATGACTCTATATGTATGGCAATATATGCTGCTTAGCTACTGCTCATGATGTATTCTGATATTTCCATGTCATGTCTTTTATGCTTTTGCCAAATTTAACTTCTTTATACTAAGGGAACTTCAAGATATCTTTTCCTTTTACCCGTCAAAGATTCTTTATTGGTAATTTGGGTGCGAAAAATGGTCTATGAACATTTATATGTATCTCTTTCTTCGGTGAAATTTTTACATATTTTTTTTGTATTGATTGTTTATCTTTATTACTCCCATCGTTTTATTTCATAGTTTAACTAGACAAAGGGATTAAGAACGAAACAAAGACCTATGTAATTTTTGATTTTAAAACACTATAAAACTTTTGCTACTTGTGATCTTAGATATGTTATTTGTATAGCTACGAAATTATGTACTTAAGGTAAAATGAGATGTATAATGTTTAATTAGTTTAAAATATAAAAAGGAATAGTCTTTTTTAAACAGAATTTAGTGTCACAAAAAAATAAAAATAAAAAGAGAGTATTATTCATTGTTTCACTTTGTTGAGATCCTCTCATTCGTCCTCCTTGTCCTTCTCCCTCTCCTCCTCCTTCTTCTCCTCTCTCTCCCCGATCCCGTCCCCATGTGAGGTTTTGATTAAAAAGTTTTCACTAAAAAATTATACTATACAAAAATATATGAACTATTAAATACTAGTGTAGTGGCAAATGGGATTCAAATTTATTTTAGATTATAAATTCCTGGCTCCTACTTGTCCTTTTCCCCTCAATAAGAAAATTAAAAAAGTTATCAAAGTATGAGTCACTTTCATTATATTGCAAACTTGATAATTTGTTAACCTTTTTAGTTTGTTAGTCCTTTTCAAAGGCAGCGTGATCCGAACGCATATGTAACTATTAATTTATTATAGCCAAAATATAATTCTAGTTAAACCACGTGTAATTGACCACTTAAGATAAGATTTTAACTATCCAATATTTCCAAGAAAATATTGCAGTGTTGAAGATGTAGGGACAATCACTATGATATCGTTATCTAGGAGTTTGAGTTGAAGTAATAGCTTGTATCGATAGTTGATAATAGTTGTAAGTCAAACAAAGAAAGCACTCCTTCATCCTTAATCAGGGGTCTCAAGTTCGAGCCCTGGGTATGGAATCGCCTTTATTAGGGAGCACTCATACCTCCCAATATGGGATTTTTCAGCGCGGATCCGGATTTGATCGGGCCACTATGCGGGCATCGGATACCGTGTGAAAACCGAAAAAATAAAGAAAGCATGATACAATCTCAAATTTATATCTGAGGTTGAAAATTAGTTGACAATTAGGTACAACAACACATCTATTAGAGTTGTCAAGCAGCATTTAGGCCGTAACATTTAGCAACAAATAAATACTTAACCCAACAAGTGCTCTCCGAACCAAGCTAGATAGTCTCCTATTGCTATGCTCACCAACCAACCTGAACTCTTTTTTTAGTGATAACAAATGTCTCAATCACTTTTGGCAACTTCACTTTTCTTTTAATTCTATCCTATTTTGTCTAAACCAAACATATTGAATTCTGTTATAAAATAATAAAAGAACAAGAGCAATATTGCAGAGAAAGAGAGAGAGGAAATTCTTATTGAATTTGGGATGATTACAATGGAATAGTACCCTCTATGTATAGGGAGAGGTTGACTTAGCCACCAAGTAATAAACCCTAGAATCTCTCTAAATATGGACATTCACCATAAATAGAATTCTATTTATAACACTCCCCCTTGAATGTCTATTCAACAGATAATATGCCTCGTTAAAACCTTAACTAAAATAAAACCCAGTGGGAAAAAAATTCTAGAGAAGGAAAAAGAGTACACATGTTTAGAAATACGCCTTTTGGTTGCCTCATTAAAAACCTTGCAAGGAAAACCCAGTGGGACAAAACCTTGTAAGGGAAAAAGAGTGCAATGCGCATTAACTCCCCCTGATGAGAGCATCAATTCACATCCTTGAGCCTTCGCATCCCGATCTTGTAAACTAGCTTCTTGAAGGTTGACGTTGGTAGAGATTTTGTGAACAAATCAGCCATATTATCACTTGAACGAATCTGTTGCACATTAATATCACCATTCTTTTGAAGATCATGCGTGAAAAATAACTTTGGCGAAATGTGCTTTGTCCTATCTCCTTTTATGAATCCTCCCTTCAATTGAGCTATGCATGCTGCATTATCTTCATACAAAATTGTGGGTAACTTATCACATTTCACACCACATTTGTCTCGAATAAGATGTATTATAGACCTCAACCACACACATTCTTGACTTGCTTCATGATAGCAATTATCTCAGCATGATTAGATGAAGTAGCCACAATTGATTGCTTAGTTGATCGCCAAGATATGGCAGTGCCTCCACAGGTAAATACATAACCTGTTTGAGACCGAGCCTTGTGTGGGTCAGATAAATACCCAGCATCAGCATAACCAACAAGATCGGGACTGCAATTGTTGCCATAAAATAAGCCCATATCGGTAGTCCCTTTTAGATACCGCAATATGTGTTTGATCCCATTCCAATGTCTCCTTGTGGGAGCAGAGCTATATCTTGCTAAGACATTAACTGAAAAAGTTATGTCAGGCCTTGTAGTATTTGCAAGATACATTAGTGCACCAATTGCACTAAGATATGGTACTTCAGGACCAAGTAGCTCTTCATTCTCTTCTTGAGGTCGGAATGGATCCTTGTTCACATCAAGTGATCGAACAACCATCGGAGTGTGAGGCCCCGTAAAATTTTTGGCTCGTAAACCAGAATCTTGTGGTGTCGGCTCCGAACACGTGTTAGGAATGTGTAGGCGGTTCGGAGCCTTGGTATTGATCTAAGCTTGTAAAAATCAAAAGAAATCAATTTTTCCAGAAAATGCTATTATGCGGTCAAGAATGCGGTCGCAGATCCGGTATGCGGACTGCATTCCTACCGCATAGTGAAGCAGTGGTTTGGTTAAAACTTGAGGTCAAGATGCGGTCCAAAATGCGACCGCATAATTGATATGCGGACCGCATTTCTACCGCAGAGTGGAACGGTAGAGTTGTCAAAATTAATGTTGAAAATGCGATCTATTATGCGATCGCATAACAAATATGCGGACCGCATAGTCGTCGCATACTCTCCTTTGAATTTTGTGAATGTCAGTTCTGCGGTGCACTATGCGACCGCAGAACATGAATGCGGACCGCATTCCTGTCGCAGACCCAAACAGAATCCTCAGAGTTTTGGGGGCAATTCTGTGGTCCAATCTGCGGACCGCATTTCAACTCTGCGATCGCAGAATGCGACCGCAGATCTTGCTCGGTTTCTATTTTTTAAATTTTAAAACCTGACCCCTTTTGTAATAAAACACCCAACCCCTCATTCTTTAACGATCTTCTACACAAAATAAGAGAGAGGAAGAGAGGGTCTTGAGAGAGAAAGTCATCTCCTCCAAAATTTGATTCTTCAAAGCTATCCGGGCCGGGAAATCTCAAACTTATCTTCATCCCCTTTCTCTTGCAGGTAAAATTCCTAACCCTTTTCATTGAATTTCAGGTTTAAATTAGGGGGGGGGGGGAAGTCTCATGCATTGGTTCTTGGAAATAATGGCAAAAATTGTGCATGCGTGTTTATTAAAACCTAAAACCTAGTGGGGGTAATTGGGTGGGAGCAAAGACTTATGCAAAGAAGGGATTGATAACCTAAGTATGTTCGGGTAGTGGTTTTGAACCTTGAATTCTAAGTTACGAGTATTAATTTGTGCACTATATTGCCGTTGCTAGATTTTCGGTGAATTGGAAGTTGAAATTAAAAAGGGATTCAACTCCAGGTATGTATGGCTAACTTTAAACTTTGTAAAATCGCCCTGCTTGGTGTCCAAATACTTGGTATGTGATACCTTCATGGATTAGTTGTGAAGTTAAACCCTTGTGAGTAGTATGTGTTTCCTTGTGTAAACCATTTGTGAATTCATGTCAATGTTGTGCCTTAAACGTTGTTGGTTAAGACGTCCGATATGGTTGTGTAAGTAAATGGCAATAAACCAAGTTGTAATTTCGAATGTGTTATGTGGTAAGAACTGTGGAATAAATGATGGAAAGGAATCAAAATTGGTGATATTGAAATAACTGTGGTAACATCCTTTGTGCCTAGCTGTGAAAAATTATTGCTGTGATTTAAATGGTACAACGGGCTGTTGAAAAAGATGGAAATGGCATTGATAGTCACATAAACTCTGTGTGAGTTGTGTTGTTGTTCTTTGAGATGTGTTGCTGTTGTTATTGGGATTTGCTGTTGATTATTCCTGAAACTTGTTGCTGTTCTCCTTGTAAATTGTTGTTGTTGTGCTATTGTTTGTGAATTGTGATTGCTCGGTGGGATCGGGTTGCGCGCCGCAACATGAAGTAATAAGGTGTGGGTTGTGGTGATAAGGGTGGCCGAGGTAATAAGGGTGGTCGAGGTAATAAGGTTGGAAAGTGATCGATATCACTATTGAAATGAAACATGAGAACATTGTGAAATTGAGAATGTGGAAATGATGATGGGGAAAAGGAGAGATTGTCAACTTGTTTGCCTTGATTGTTTTTCCTTGTGTGTATTCAATTGTTGTTTCCCTCTATTGTTGTTATTCGTGTATGGTTTGTGGTTACTCAGGGTAAAGTTTGTTATACATATCAGTACAATTCAAATGTACTGACGTCCCTTTTGCCGGGGGCGCTACATTCGTGTTATGATTGTAGGTGGATCCGTAGCAGGTACTCCAGTCCACCGATCGTAGCTCCCCTTCGTCCTTCATCAGTTTTTTGGTGAGCCCCTTTCCTCTCGGGGCCCTGCGTGGCTCAGGCCGCTTGTTTTCGGAGTTTTATTTTTGATTTGTGTAAGGTATAGCCGGAGCCTTGTTACCGGCAAATACTATATTATCCTGTTGTATTATTAGAGGATCCGTAGACAGTAGACGTGGGTTAGAAACTTGTGTAAATCCGTGTTTTCATACATTGGTAACGAGTTGGTGATTTCACTACTATTATGTAAGTATGTATGTGTTTTGTAAATTAAAAAGTGTTCTTAATTAATTATTTGGCAAATCCTTGGAATAATTGAGTAAGGAAAACGTGGGGTAACATGTGGGTTAGGAAAGGCATCCAGGTTCGCTTGGCTGGGGCTACCCGGTCGAGCGCCGGTCATGTCCCTCGAATTTGGGGCGTGACACATCGGAGTACTTAATGGATGTGCTCCATCCATGTAAAACCGTTTCAATACCTTTTCTATGTAGGTAGATTGATGAACAAAAATTCCGTTTGCCAAATGTTCAATTTGCAAACCAAGACATAATTTTGTCTTTCCGAGATCTTTCATCTCGAATTCCTTCTTTAAATAATCAATTGCCTTTTGGAGTTCTATAGGAGTTCCAATAAGGTTTATGTCATCAACATATACGGCAAGTACAACAAATTTCGATGTTGTTTTCTTTATGAAAACACATGGGCAAATGGCATCATTTATATAGCCTTCCTTTAATAAATACTCACTAAGACGATTATACCACATTCGTTCTGATTGCTTTAGACCATACAAAGATCTTTGCAATTTGATTGAAAACATTTCCCGGGACTTTGAATTATGTGCGTTTGGCATTTTAAATCCATCGGGAATTTTCATGTATATCTCATTATCAAGTGATCCATAAAGGTAGGCGGTAACCACATCCATTAAATTCATGTCAAGCTTTTCATGGACAGCAAAACTAATGAGATAACGGAACGTTATAGCATCCATAACGGGTGAATATGTCTCTTCATAATCGACACCGGGCCTTTGTGAAAATCCTTGTGCAACAAGGCGTGACTTATATCTTTGTACCTCGTTTTTCTCATTTCTCTTGCGTAAAAAGACTCATTTATAGCCAACAGGCTTAACACCATTAGGTGTTTGGACTACAGGCCCAAAAACTTCACGTTTTGCAAGTGAATTCAACTCTGATTGGATTGCTTCTTGCCATTTTGGCCAATAAAGTTGTTTGGCTCAAAAGTTAACAATATAATTTGTAAGCTAAAAAATAATCAAAAGTAGAAAAAGGGTAAATCGTAATCAAATATAATAATCCTAGAGATGCAAAGATGATAATATTGTTGTAGATCTAGTATTGCAAAGGGACAGTATGAACTCAATAAGATGCTTTCGTTTGAAGTAGAGATAGAGAGAGAAAGCCAGAAAAATGAGAGAGTTGTATTAGATCAGATGCCCTCTTTACAATGTGAAGGTCTCCTTTATATGATAGGAGACCTTCCTCGAAAGAATCAAAAAGTTACAAAGATAGGTAACGTCTCCCTAGTGAAGACATTGAGTCCTAAACGATGTCGCTTTTTCCCCCACGGCCGAGTCGTACCCGCTACGTTGGCAGGCGTACACTTATTGGGCGTACCCACTGGTGTAGAGATGCTGAGAGTCAAATTTGACCCTATAAAGTTAGTCCCTCTGCTCGTTGGAGACGCATTCGGTGGGCGTCATCGATGGGCGGAAACGTGAACCTCGGCTTAGGAGAATTTGACCTCGACCTAGGGCGGCAATACGAATGGAGTGAAATATATGACATTATTAAGCCACTGACGCGCGGCTTCCTTTTTGGAATGACGTCATCGCCTGTATGCGTCATTATTATATTTGCCCCCGAGGCGGTTCAGAGGATGATGCGACATTTTGGTTTCCGGCGCACGTTTTGAATCATGACTCTTCGTTTCCTGTGCAACTTATCCTTATAAGTATGAGAGAGGTTCGATTTGATTCCATTTTCAATCCTTCGAAAAGCATTTTCTGATATACACCTTAGTCTTTCTTTACTGTAACCGTTATTTTGTGAGGGACTCTCCACTTCTGTTGAAACCACACTTCCTGTCGTCAGTGCTTCGTTTCTTAAGTAGTATAATCATGACAAAACGCGGACAGGGTAGTAAAAAGGCCAAAGATAATGCCTCGTCTAGGGTTTCGCCATCTTCCGGTGGTGAAGGGGAAAAGGCGGAGAAGGCCCTTGTTCCTCTCAGCGTAGACAACGTCCTTCCGAAGGAGACGCATGTTCGTAGGGATTTTCCGACTAAAAGCCGTGACCTTCCCTGGGAGCACAGCGTTTTATTACAATCTCATTTAGATGACCTTCGAGAGATGCACCATATTCCGGACCACGTGGAAATGGTTCCGGCCGGGATGGACTATGCCAATGTGCACCGGCCTGGATATTGCACGTTCTATGAGTACCCGTTCTTGATCGGTTACAATCTTCCAATCTACCCTCTGATGGAGGAGCTTTGCCATTTTTATAATGTGTGTCCGGCCCAGCTCACTCCTTATACCTTGAAGGTGTGCCGTATTATGACCACTTATGCGGCCAGGGCTGAATGCAGCGTCTCGGTTCACCACCTCTTACAGTTATTCAGCGCTGGTTACCTAAGGGGTACCATGCTGCAGCTAAAAGGTCGGGGCACAAGTGGCTTAGTTGTTAAAGCCGATGATAAGCCCAACCGCCGCTTTTGGCGTAAGTATTTCTACATCAGGACGGAGCACCTGGTGTCGAATCCCGAAGGGTTCCCGGAAAGATGGAATCCAGAACGTAAGTATTTCTATTTGTAGAATTCAGGGCTGCTTGCGCTTTTGACCATACGGCCATTGTGATTTCTTTGCTTTTCTCCCTTTTTTATTCGCAGCGAGGGCTTCTCCACCCCAGCTCATTGATGACATTAAATCGTGGGTGGAAAGAATAATACCTAATGCGGAGGAATGCCGTACCTGGGCTGCATTTCTTCAACAGTACGGCCCGTCAGGTAATTCTTTGGCTACGATTTGGGAATTCCCTACGCTCTCGTTTCTTGACTTATTCGTGTTGGCAGGTCGGAGCGCTCCTAAGAAGAAGAGAAAGAGCGTCGTCACCTTACCTGGGGCGGGGACTGATTCTGAAGATGGGTATATACCCTGTGGTTCGCCTAGTGAGGGCGCTGCGGGGGTTCCTCAACCGCTGCCCGTGGTGGCGTCCATGAGGGGAGCGACTCCTTCAATGCCATCCCCACGGGCTGTGGAGGAGAATTCTGAGAGCGAGGAGCCGCCCGAAAGAAAAAGACGTCGGTTGATAACCGGCAAGGGGATAGCCTCAGAAGGAGAGAGAGATCTCATGTTCCGGGCCGGGCGGGCATAGTGACTCGTTACACGAATACTGCTCCAACCTCGGCCACCTCCGCTTCTAGCTGGGAGCCTCCGACTGCTCCAACCCTCATGGGAAATTCACCGAGAAGTTATTCGTGGTCCGTGTTTGATGTAGGGCGCTCCGCCAGCAGCCGTTGACTGCTTGACTACCCGAAGAACACCCGAGCACCTTATGCAACGTTATCCGCCGATATTCTTCAACACACCTTGTAAGTGTAGGTCGGCGCCTCCTTTGCGCTCCCCGCTCTCTTCTCCCAAATATGAGAGTCTAAAAAAAACACGGGAAAAGGAGAAAGGGAAGCATGAGCATGCATCGAAGTTTATTTATGGTATTAAAGAAAATCGAAAATACCTGCCAAGGCCGCGCAGGCAACTCCTCCGGCGGTAGTTCCGCACATCGCTAACACCTTGTAACGTTTCACGCTCAGCGGCGCTCACATAGCAAGGTCAGATATCCGTTCTGGGCTCGCTCGCTGTCGTGAAGCCAAAACAAGTTATACTTCCCATAATGGACAGATATAATGGCCAGGTCTTATCATCTAACCTGCCTCATTCTCCACACGGGCGGACCCCGGCGATTATACGCAATCTGTATCCGCCTGAGTGGTTCTTGAGGGCCCACACCATCTGTCAGGCAATAATCACCTGCTTACTTCCAACTGGCAGCCGACACGAGCGCCGCTCTCTCGCGATATGCGTTGGTGGGCCTGGCGTCGAGAACCGCCCCCCCTTGGGGAGCCCGACCTCTCACCCGGAACGGATGGCAACCGCATTAAAAACTGCCTTGACTCCGATGGCTCGCTCGCCCCCTGCGTCTCCTGAGGANGGCCCGTGGGGGTAGCGGCGGAAGCTGCTGATTTGCGGATCAAGGTTGCCGCTATGACCGCCGAACTCGATGCCAAGGCGGCTGAGATTGAAGTCCTCAAGCGGACTGCTGCACTGAGGCCTGATGAGGATGCGCATCGTGAGGCGCATGACATGTGGGTGTACGCCGAGGCCAGATTGGTCGTATTCGAGGAGTTCTTAGCTGCGGGTCGAGCTACTGAGGCGGAGGTTCAAGAGCAACGGCGCATAGTCCGTGTTGCCCGTGAAACTTGTGGGTATAGTTCTGATTACCCAGACCGGGCGGGCTATAACTCCAAAGACGTCAACCGTCTAGAATCCGGCTGTTGGATCTCTGCGGCCTATCAGGCCGAGGACGGCGATGGACGAGATGGCGATCCGACGGGAGGCGGTAAACAGAATGGCGAAGCCCCTTAGGACTTGTATTCATTTTGTTTTGCTGTATTTGGAGACGTAAATAAGTCCTTTTGTAAATGTGTTTTGGATGATAATGGAAGTTATACTTTTGCTGTTATTCTTTTCTTTTTGTACCTTTTATTTTGGCCTTTAATATTGTTGATGGCCTTAGCCATGTGCGTAACTTCGACTGTCGCCGGGTCGTTTTACCCACCGCAGTCGAATCTAGGTCGACCGTTGGCGGCGATGGCCTTAGCCATAATATAATTGATGGCCTTAGCCATGTGGGCGACTTCGACCGTCGTCGAGTCGTTTACTCACCGTAGTCGAATCTAGGTCGACCGTTGGCGGCGATGGCCTTAGCCATAATATAATTGATGGCCTTAGCCATGTAGGCGACTTCGACTGTCGTCGAGTCGTTTACTCACCGTAGTCGAATCTAGGTCGATCGTTGGCGGCGATGGCCTTAGCCATAATACAATTGATGGCCTTAGCCATGTGGGCGACTTCGACTGTCGTCGAGTCGTTTACTCACAGTAGTCGAATCTAGGTCGACCGTTGGCGGCGATGGCCTTAGCCATAATATAATTGATGGCCTTAGCCATGTAGGCGACTTCGACTGTCGTCGAGTCGTTTACTCACCGTAGTCGAATCTAGGTCGACCGTTGGCGGCGATGGCCTTAGCCATAATATGATTGATGTCCTTAGCCATGTGGGCGACTTCGACTGTCGTCGAGTCGTTTACTCACCGTAGTCGAATCTAGGTCGACCGTTGGCGGCGATGGCCTTAGCCATAATATAATTGATGGCCATAGCCTTTCACACATTGGAGGTGGCCGTAGCCTTTCACACATTGGGGATGGCCGTAGCCTTTCACACATTGGAGATGGCCGTAGCCTTTCATACATTGGAGATGGCCGTAGCCTTTCATACATTGGAGATGGCCGTAGCCTTTCATACATTGGAGATGGTCGTAGCCTTTCATACATTGGAGATGGCCGTAGCCTTTCATACATTGGAGATGGTCGTAGCCTTTCACACATTGGAGATCAAGCTAGTCCAGTCCCTTTATCATGTCGGCCTGGAGGTCGTAAGGAGAGGTTGATATGATAAACTTGTTTCGCAAGTATCTCCAAGTGTCCCCTCTGCCGCCTCGTTAAAAACCTCCCCGAGAAAACCCAATTGGGACAAAACTCGGGTAAGGGAAAAAGAGTACGACTCGGGAGACGCCTTTCAGAAGTGGAAATACTTGAGGTGAGTAACGTTCCAGTTGTTTTGGAGTGTTTTCCCTTCCATTGTTTCCAACTGGAATGCGCCTTTGCCGGCTACTGCTGTGATTTTGTAGGGTCCTTCCCAGTTGGTGCCCAGTTTCCCTTCACTTGGGATGCCAATGTCTTGGCTTTAAGGACATAGTCTCCCACCTTGAGTGGTCTTATTTTGGCCCTCTTGTTGTAGTATCTTTCGACTTGTTGCTTTTGGGCCACCATTCTGATATGGGCCATTTCTCTCCTTTCCTCAGCTTCGTCGAGGTCTTGGAGCCTGTTTGTGTCGTTTTCTGTTCCACTGGTGTGTGAATATCTTAGGCTTGGTTCGCCAACCTCGACGGGTATGACCGCATCGGTTCCGTAGACCAGCGAGTACGGTGTTTCCCCCGTGCTGGATTTGGGTGTGGTCCTGTGTGCCCATAACACTTCGGGTAGCAGCTCGGGCCATAGCCCTTTGGCGTCCTCGAGTTTCTTCTTTATTATGTTTAATATTGTTTTGTTGGAGGATTCCGCTTGGCCGTTGGCGGCAGGGTGATATGGCGTGGAGAGTATCCTCTTGATGCGCCATTTCTCGAAGAATTCGGTTGTTTTTTGACCGATGAACTGTCGTCCGTTGTCACAACTGATTTCTTTGGGGATGCCGAAGCGGCATATAATATTTTTCCATATGAAGGCGATCACTTCCTGTTCGTGTATTTGGGCGTACGCTCCTGCTTCCACCCACTTGGAAAAATAGTCAGTTAAAACTAATAGAAATCGTACCTTTCCTCGTCCCGCTGGTAGGGGACCGACTATGTCCATTCCCCATTTGATGAAGGGCCACGGGGAAGTGACCGAGTGAAGTGGTTCTCCTGGTTGATGTATCATGGGGGCATACTTTTGGCATTGTTCGCATCGGCGGACATATTCCGCTGCGTCTTTCTTCATAGTGGGCCAATAATAGCCTGCTCGTATTATGCAGCGCACGAGGGCGCGGTTGCCTGTATGGGCACCGCAATGTCCTTCATGTACCTCTTCGAGCACCGGACGCGTTTGTTGCGGCCCTAGACACTTGGCCAGGGGTCCGCCAAACGTCCTTTTGTAGAGCTTGTGATTTATCAGGCAATACCGGGCGGCCTGTACACGGAGCTTCTTGGCTTCTTTTTTGTCGAGGGGGAGTGTTCCATCCTGCAGATAGGATACAAATTGGTTGCGCCAGTCCCAAGTCAAATTTAAAGAGAGTACCTCAGTGTGATCAATGGCTGAATGGAGGAGGGTGACCACGCTTTCTTTGTTGAAGTTTTTAGTGGCTGCGGCTAATTTTGCTAAGCCGTCTGCCTCAACGTTCTGTGCTCTCGGAACTTGTTCGAAGCGGCACTCGTCGAACTCGGTCATTAACCTGTGGATTTCTGACTGGTATTTTTGCAACCTCTGCTCCTTGATTTGGTAAGTCCCGGTGACCTGGTTCACCACGAGCTGAGAGTCGCAATGGAGAACGAGTCGTCGAGCTCCATACTTGATGGCTAGTTTCAAACCTGCAATAACAACCTCGTACTCGGCTTCGTTGTTAGTCATCTCGGGGCATCGTATGGACT
>NW_017675068.1:0-3380 GCF_001879085.1 Nicotiana attenuata
GCTAGCTAAAGTAGGCACCACAGAAGAATCCACGCGGACCGCGCAGAAAAGATGTGCGGCCGCGCTGGGCCATTTAATTGAACTGAGCTAGGGTTTAGCATTTTGGTCCATTTTTCATCAAATCTTTGAGTCCTAGTTGTCCCTACTCAATTACTCATATTGAAGTTCATGCCCAATGTTCAAGATAAACACAAAAAACTAAGCTAATCATTAAACATAAGAAAAATGAGAAGAAAATAAGAAGTTATACTACTGGGAAGCAAGCACAATAATTAAAAATTAAAACTATGAATGAAATTAGCAAGGAATGTTACCAGGGATTATGAAGATTCAACTACTTGAAGCAAAGGTCTCAGTGAATAGTAAAAATTTAAGCTTAGGAAGTCAGAGTGCGTAAATGGTAAAATGAGGCCTAGGGTCTCTATTTATAGAAAACCTGTGGGACCCATCACCTACCTACCAGCGCGGCCACGCAGAAATGGACGCGGACCGCGCTGGATTTCTATCCTTCACATTAAACTGAGCTGCCCACGCGGACCGCACTGTTTTGTTACGCGGCCGCGTGGGAAACTTCAGAGAGCATGAACATTTGGGCCTTCCCAGCACGCACCGCACAAAAGTGCTCCGCGGCTGCGCTGGCAACTTCAGAGACTCAACACCTCATTGTACCAGCCTACGCGGACCGCACTATTTTGTAGCGTGGCCGCGTAGGCAAACTTCAGAGACCTGACATTCTTTTTTGCTTTTGTTCTGCACTGGTTCAACATTATCCCTGCAACATCTCACAAACCATTAGCTCAAAAATCCTAGTCTATAAAGAAAATCAAAGAAATAGAAAAAGACATGGGTTGCCTCCCAAGAAGCGCCTGATTTAACGTCGCGGCACGACGCATGCTACCATCTCATCATTTCAAATGAAGGAGTGCCACCACGTGGCTGTCATCAATCTTCCCCAAGTAATGCTTCACGCGATGCCCATTAACCCGGAATACCTCACCATTTTTGTTTTTGAGATCAAGAGCACCAAAAGGAGTCACAAATACCACTTCAAAAGGGCCACTCCACTTAGACTTGAGTTTGCCCGGAAATAACCTCAACCGGGAGTTGAAAAGAAGAACCATATCATCAACCTTGAATTCCTTTCCCCGAGCATATTTGTCGTGAAGGTACTTCATCTTGTCCTTGTAGAAGGACGAGCTGGAGTAGGCATGAAATCTAAACTCATCAAGCTCATTCACTTGCTCCACATGGAGATTGGCTGCAACATCCCATTCCAAGTTCAACTTCCTCAATGCCCACATAGCCTTGTGCTCAAGTTCCACCGGAAGATGGCAAGCTTTACCAAACACCAACCTATACAGAGACATACCAATTGGAGTCTTGTAAGCCGCCCGATAAGCCCAAAGAGCATCATCCAATTTCTTCGACCAATAGGTCCTATTAGCATTCACCGTTTTGGACAAAATACTCTTTATCTCCCAATTTGAGACTTCCACTTGTCTGCTAGCTTGTGGATGATAGGGGTGGTCACTTTGTGGTTAACTCCATACTTAGCAAGCAATGAGTCGAAAGCCTTGTTGCAAAAATGGGACCCCCCCCCCCCATCACTAATAATGGCCTGAGGAGTACCAAACCTCGTGAAGATACTCTTTTTCAAGAATGCTACAACACTTCGGGCTTCATTGTTGGGTAGAGCCACGACTTCCACCCACTTTGAGACATAGTCCACCGCCACGAGAATGTAAGTGTTACCACAAGAGCTCACGAACGGACCCATGAAATCGATGCCCCAAACATCAAAAATATCCACCTCGAGAATTAAATTGAGGGGAATCTCATCCTTCTTGGAAATACCGCCGGCTCTTTGACATGCATCGCATCTCTTCACCAATTCACTAGCATCCTTGAACAGCGTCGGCCAATAGAGTCCGCAACTCAAAACTTTTGAGGCCGTCCTCACCCCCCCGTGATGGCCACCATAGAGAGAAGAGTGACAGGCCTCCAATATGCTCATTTGTTCACTTTTCGGTACACATCTTCTTATCACTCCATCCGTGCAAATTCTAAACAAATACGGATCATCCCAATAGAAATCCAAGCTATCCCGCTTGAGTTTCTTCCTTTGGTTGGAAGAGAGCTCACACGGGACATTACCAGTCACAATGAAGTTGGCGATGTCTGCGAACCATGGCATATCACACATAGAAACAGAAAGAAGCTGCTCGTCGGGGAACCTATCATTAATCTCAATACCATCACATGGTCTCTCCTCTTCCTCTAATCGGGACAAATGGTCCGCAACTTGATTCTCGCTTCCCTTTCTATCCACAATCTCTAAATCAAATTCCTGAAGGAGTAGCACCCACCTCATCAATCCTGCTTTCGAATCTTTCTTAGTCATCAAATACCGGAGGGCTACATGGTCCGTGTGTATGATCACCTTTGCTCCCATAAGGTGAGGTCGAAATTTCTCCATCGCGAACACAATAGCCAATAGCTCTTTTTCCGTCACTGTGTAGTTTCTTTGGGCCTCATTCATCGTCTTGCTAGCATAATACACGGGATGGAATATTTTGTTGATCCTTTGGCCTAGAACCGCACCCACCGCTACATCACTCGCATCGCATATAAGTTCAAAAGGCAAATCCCAATTAGGTGCGGTGATGATAGGAGTTGTGGTCAACTTGTGTTTCAATAGCTCAAAAGACTCCATGCACTTCTCATCAAAGATAAACTTGACATCCTTCTCTAACAATTTGCAAAGCGGGTTCACAATTTTTGAAAAATCTTTAATGAATCGCCAGTAGAACCCGGCATGACCAAGAAAACTCCTCACCCCTTTGACAGAAGTAGGGGGAGGGAGCCTTGAGATAACCTCTATTTTTGCCTTATCAACTTCAATTCCTTGCCTTGAGATTTTGTGACCCAATACAATTCCCTCTTGCACCATAAAGTGACATTTCTCCCAGTTGAGCACAAGGTTGGTTTCTTCACATCTCGCCAAAACCCTATCCAAGTTCAACAAACATTCCTCAAATGAATCTCCCACCACGTTGAAGTCGTCCATGAATACCTCCAAGATATCCTCCACCATATCGGTGAAAATTGCCATCATACATCTTTGGAAGGTCGTTGGGGCATTACATAGTCCGAATGGCATTCTCGAGAAAGCGAACATGCCATAAGGACATGTAAAGATTGTCTTCTCCTGATCCTACGGGGCAATGAGAATTTGATTATACCCCGAGTAGCCATCTAGAAGACAATAAAAGGCCCGGCCTGCAAGACGATCGAGCATTTGGTCCAAGAATGGTAGTGGGAAATGATCTTTTCTTGTCACCTTATTCAGCTTTCTATAATCCATACACACTCTCCAACCC
>NW_017675068.1:5750-24530 GCF_001879085.1 Nicotiana attenuata
TGAGTTAGGGTTTAACACATTAGTCCATTTTTGATCAATTTTGGGTCCTAGTTGTCCCTACTCAATTACTCATATAGAAATTCATGCCCAGAGTTCAAAACAAACACAAAAAAAACTAACCTAATCATTAAACCTAAGAAAAATGTGAAGAAAGAAGAAGCTATACTACTGGGAAGCAAACAAAATAATTAAAAATTAAGACTAATGAATGAAATGTGCAAGAAATGTTACCAGGAGCTATGAAGATTCAAGCTATTTGATGCAAAGGTCTTAGATGAACAGTAAAAATGAGGCTCAGGAAGTTAGAGTGAGAAAAGGGCAAAGTGAGGCCTAAGGTCTCTATTTATAGAAAACAGTGGGACCCCCTTCTTACCTACCAACGCGGCCGCGCAAAAATGGCCGCGGACCGCGCTGGGTTTAAGTCCAGCACACTTGAACCTAGCTTTCCACGCGGACCGCACTGTTATGTAGCGCGACCGCATGTGAAACTTCAGAGAGCATGAATACTTGGGTCCTCCCAGCGCGGACCGCACAAAAATGCTACGCGGCCACGCGGGTAACTTCAGAGACTTACTCCCCTAGCACTAGCCAGCGCGGGCCGCACTGATTTGTAGCGCGGCCGCGTTGGCAAACTTCAGAGACCTGACTTTTTGTGCTTTTGTTTCGCACTACTTCAACATTATCCCTGCAACATCTCACAAACCATTATCCCAAAAATCCTAGTCTACAAAGAAAATCAAAGAAATAGAAAAAGACATGGGTTGCCTCCCAAGAAGCGCCTGATTTAACGTTGCGGCACGATGCATGTTACCATCATATCACTTCAAATGAATGTGTGCCACCACGTGGCTGTCATCAAACTTTCCCAAATAATGTTTGACACGATGCCCATTGACCCGGAATACTTCACCATTCTTGTTTTTGAGATCAATAGCACCAAAAGGAGTCACAAATACCACTTCAAAAGGACCACTCCACTTAGACTTGAGCTTGCCCGGAAATAACCTCAACCGGGAGTTGAAAAGAAGAACCATGTCGCCCACCTTGAACTCCTTACCCCGAGTATATTTGTTGTGAAGGTACTTCATCTTGTCCTTATACAAGGATGAGCTGGAGTAGGCATGAAATCTAAACTCATCAAGTTCATTCAATTGCTCCACACGGAGATTGGCTGAAACATCCCATTCCAAGTTCAACTTTCTCAACGCCCACATAGCCTTGTGTTCTAATTCCACCGGATGTTGGCAAGCCTTACCAAACACCAACCGATACGGAGACATACCAATTGGGGTCTTGTAAGCCGTCCGATAAGCCCAAAGAGCATCATCCAATTTCTTCGACCAATCGGTCCTATTAGCATTCACCGTTTTGGACAAAATACTCTTTATTTCCCGATTTGAGACTTTTACTTGACCGCTAGCTTGTGGATGATAGGGGGTGGTCACTTTGTGGTTAACTCCATACTTAGCAAGCAATGAGTCGAAAGCCTTGTTGCAAAAATGGGACCCCCCATCACTAATAATGGCCCGAGGAGTACCAAACCTCGTGAAAATACTCTTTTTCAAAAATGCTACAACACTTTGGGCTTCGTTGTTGGGTAGAGCCACGACTTCCACCCACTTTGAGACATAATCCACAGACACGAGAATGTAAGTGTTACCACAAGAGCTCACGAACGGACCCATGAAATCGATGCCCCAAACATCAAAAATATCCACCTCGAGAATTGTATTGAGGGGCATCTCATCCTTCTTTGAAATACCGTCGGCTCTTTGACATGCATCACATCTCATCACCAAATCATTAGCATCCTTGAACAATGTCGACCAATAGAATCCGCAACTCAAAACCTTTGAAGCCGTCCTCATCCCCCCATGATGGCCTCCATAGGGAGAAGAGTGACACGCCTCCAATATGCTTATTTGCTCACTTTCCGGTACACATCTTCTTATCACCTCATCCGTGCAAATTTTAAACAGATACGGATCATCCCAATAGAAATCCAAGCTATCCTGCTTGAGTTTCTTCCTTTGGTTGGAAGAGAGCTCACACGGGACATTACCAGTCACAATGAAGTTGGCGATGTCCGCGAACCATGGTATATCATACATAGAAATGGAATGAAGCTGCTCGTCGGGGAACCTATCATTAATCTCAATACCATCACATGGTCTCCCCTCTTCCTCTAACCGGGACAAATGGTCCGCAACTTGATTCTCGCTTCCCTTTCTATCCACAATCTCTAAGTTAAATTCCTGAAGGAGTAGCATCCGCCTCATCAGTCTTGCTTTCGAATCCTTCTAAGTCATCAAATACTGGAGGGCTGCATGGTCCGTGTGTATGATCACCTTTGCCCCCATAAGATAAGGTCGAAATTTCTCCATCGCGAACACAATAGCCAATAGCTCTTTTTCCGTCATTGTGTAGTTTCTTTGGGCCTCATTCATCATTTTGCTAGCATAATACACAGGATGGAACATTTTGTTGATTCTTTGGCCGAGCATCGCACCTACCGCCACATCACTCGCATCGCACATAAGTTCAAAAGGCAAATCCCAATTAGGTGCGGTGATGATAGGAGTTGTGGTCAACTTTTGTTTCAATAGCTCAAAAGACTCCACGCACTTCTCATCAAAGATAAACTTGACATCCTTCTCTAACAATTTGCAAAGCAAGTTCACAATTTTTGAAAAATCTTTAATGTATCGCCGGTAGAACCCGACATGACCAAGAAAACTCCTCACCCCTTTGACAGAAGTAGGGGGAGGGAGCCTTGAGATAACCTCTATTTTTGCCTTATCAACTTCAATTCCTTGCCTTGAGATTTTGTGACCCAATACAATTCCCTCTTGCACCATAAAGTGACATTTCTCCCAGTTGAGCACAAGGTTGGTTTCTTCACATCTCGCCAAAACCCTATCCAAGTTCACCAAACATTCCTCAAATGAATCTCCCATCACGCTGAAGTCGTCCATGAATACCTCAAAGATATCCTCCACCATATCGGTGAAAATTGCCATCATACATCTTTGGAAGGTCGCTGGGGCATTACATAGTCTGAATGGCATTCTCGAGAAAGCAAACGTGCCATAAGGACATGTAAAGGTTGTCTTCTCCTGATCCTCCGGGGCAATGAGAATTTGATTATACCCCGAGTAGCTATCTAGAAAACAATAAAAGGCCCGGCCCGCAAGACGATCGAGCATTTGGTCCAAGAATGGTAGTGGGAAATGATCTTTTCTTGTCACCTTATTCAGCTTTCTATAGTCCATACACACTCTCCAACCCGTAATTGTCCGAGCAGGAATCAACTCATTGTTGGCATTGGTCACTACAGTCATTCCACCCTTCTTTGGCACACATTGGACCGGAGAGGTCCATGAACTATCCGAGATCGGGTAAACCACACCGGCGTCAAGCCACTTGATAACCTCTTTCTTTACTACTTCTTGCATCACCTCGTTGAGTCTCCTTTGATGTTCAAGAGATGGCCGTGCATCCTCCTCCAAGATGATCTTATGCATGCAAAATGCTGGGCTTATTCCCCTGATGTCCGCCAAAGTCCATCCTATTGCCCTTTTTCGCTTTTGAAGCACCTCCATAGTGGCCTCAACCTGCAAGTTAGTAAGGCAAGAAGAAAGAATAACTGGAAGAGTAGAATTAGAGCCCAAGAATTCATACCTGAGGTGTGGAGGAAGTGGTTTCAACTCCAACACCGGTGGCTCCTCAATTGATGGCTTGGTTGGCAGAGTTTTGCGATTCTCAAGATCCAAAAATAACTTCCTAGGATCATATGAATATGAACCCATTCCATGAAATGCATTCACGCACTCCACTCTACCGGCATCATCATTGACATCCATGTTAAGAAGCACGGCTTCAAGAGGATCTTCAACATTAATCAAGGCACTTGTGTCATCCACTATCATCGCTGTGACAATGTCCACAAATGAACACACCTCCGTGCTATTGGGTTGTCTCATTGATTTGCACACATGAAATACCACCTTCTCATCACCCACACGGAATGTTAACTCCCCTGCTTCCACATCAACCAATGCCTTCCCCGTAGCTAGGAAAGGTCTTCCAAGAATGATTGGTACCTCAAAATCCACTTCGCAATCCAATATGACAAAGTCGGCCGGCAATATAAATTTGTCCACCCGGACAAGCACATCGTCAATTATACCTAAAGGCCTCTTCATCGACCGGTCTGCCATTTGAAGTCTCATTGAGGTTGGCCTAGGTTGCCCAATTCCCAAAGTCTTGAAGACTGAGTACGGCATCAGATTAATGCTAGCCCCCAAGTCACATAGGGCCATAGCAAAGTCCGCACTCCCGATAGTGCAAGGAATAGTGAAAGCTCCAGGGTCTTCTAGTTTCGGGGCCATAGAATGCACAATCGCACTACCTTGGTGCGTCATCTTTATTGTTTCACACTCCATAGAACGCTTCTTGGTGACTAAATCCTTCATGAATTTTGCGTACCTAGGCATTTGTTCGAGTTCCTCCACTAAAGGAACATTGATTGTGAGGCTCTTCATCATGTCTATGAATTTCTTGAACTGATTGTCATTCTTTTGCTTTGCTAACCGCTGAGGATATGGTGGAGGTGGTCTAGGCACGGGTGCCTTAGCCTTGGGAACCGCCGGCTCGGGTATATCATTAATGTGTTCCCTAGACGGGTTCACGGCATCTTGAGTTTCTACCCCGGCCTCTCAATATCAATCCGCACATCATTTGTCACTATTGGTTCAACCACATTGTCAACATTCAAAGGCACATCATCATCATGCAACTCAACTTCATCATTCACAACCCGATTCTTATCCGAGGCATGCACATCACCGCCTCTTCCACTCCTAGTTGTAACTGCCATCACATGATTGTTACCCCCCTTTGGGTTCACTACCGTGTCACTTGGTAGCGCACCTTTAGGTCAAGTATTTAAAGCTTGAGAAATTTGTCCTATTTGCACCTCTAGGTTCCGGATGGATGTGTTATGTGAAGCCAATTGTGCGTCAGAATCTTGATTCTTTTTCATCATCTGCTCGAACATCATCTCTATCCGTCCCATATCACTCCCGGAAGAACTAGGCCCTTGTGACTGAAAGGGGGGTGGATTGTTTGGTTGTTGGAACATGGGGGGCCTTTGAAAGCCGTGCCCCCTACCACCATTATTCCACCCTCCTTGATTGCTATTGTTGTTGCTCCAATTGTTGTTGTTCCCGTTCCAATTGCCTTGGTTGTTATCTTGATTACCCTAATTGTTGTTCTGATTGTTATTGTTCCAATTGTTACTACCTTGTTGTTGATTATTGTTGTTCCAATTTCCGCCACCTTGTTGATTGCCCCAATTGTCTTGGGGGCGCCATTGTTGATTTTCCTGATTTCCTCTATTTCCTTGGTAGTTATTGACATATTGGCATTCCTCACTTTGATCATCATAACACTCGTTCGAATAACCACCACCACCATTGTTGTTGTCAAACTGCTCACAATTACCTTGTTGTTGTTGTTTCCCCCTTTGCCTCCTTTTCAACATAGACACATTCTCCATTGCATTGACTTGGCGCGGACTTTGAACTTGTTGCAATTGCGCCTTCGCCAATTGATTCATTGTGGTTGTAAGTTCAGAAATAGCTTAGCCATGGTCATTCAATTCCTTGTGCAAATGGATGACCGTGGGGTGACCTTGGGGCACATTCGCTCGGCTTTGCCATACCGAAGAAGTGTCGGCCATTTCATTAAGTACATCACATACCTCTTGGTAAGACAGTTTCATAAAGTTCCCACCGGCCAATTGGTTCACAATGCACTGATTCGCGGGTGTTGATGCCCCTATAGAAAGTCTGCTGGATCATCGCCTCAGTCATGTCGTTGTTAGGGCACTCCTTCACCATTGTTCTATATCGTTCCCAGATCTTGTGCAATGGTTCCGTCGGCATTTGCTTGAAAGCTAGAATTTCATCCCGAAGAGCTGCCATATGACTTGGAGAAAAGAACTTGGCAATAAATTTGTCCGCCAATTCGTCCCATGTGTGAATAGAATGATTTGGAAGTCTTTCTAACCAGTCCAACGCTTTACCCCGAAGAGAAAACGGGAAAAGCCTCAATCTCAACGCATCCTCTGACACGTTTGTTTGTTTGCTGCCCCAACAAGTATCTACGAACCCCTTCAAGTGCTTGTATGCATTTTGGTTGGAGGCGCCCGTAAAATATCCCCTTTGCTCGAGCAAGGTCAACATGACATTAGTGATTTGAAAGTTCCCCGCCCGGATTCGGGGAGGAACAATAGCACTCGCGTACCCATGATTTGGAAGAACTCTTGGGACTGCTCTTGGAGGTGGTGGAGGAGGGTCTGGAATAGGATTGTTATCATTTGCATTGGCCGGACGGCCTCTACGTGGAATTTGAGGTGGTATAACCTCTTCAGGCTCAAGATCATCTACCTCCTCCCCCGCATTCACGTTGCCAAGAGGGTCGTTTGCATTGAGAGCCATAGTACCTGATTGATCGACACAAACAGAATTAGTAAACAAGAAGGAAAAAGAAACAAAACACAAAGCTAACTAAACAATAGTCAACACCGTAAGCTCCCCGGCAACGGCGCCAAAAAGTTGATCGCGGCCGTCTCAACACTACACAATGGTAGGAAGAGTGGGTAGCAATAACTAATACCCGAATAGTGGATCGGGGTCGAATTTCCACAGGGAGCTTGGAATGGAGTTGTATTGCCTGTTTAGCTTAGAATTGCGTTTGTACTTCTAATTGCACTCCTAACATTTTTAGGGGTTTTTATATTTAAAACTACTATTGTAATCTAAGGATTAAAGCTAAATTATGGTAAGGAAATATTGCTAAGTTGTGCTTAATATAGGAAAAAGGCTCTAGGGTCGTGACACTACCTAGGTGGCTAGCTAACGGGTAAAAGCTACTAAGGGGAGATTTGATAAATCTGGGTTTATTGCTATAGCCGTTGCACAATTGAACTCATTCTCACACCTCTCGGTAGAGAGAACGATTTTGCCCAATTGACTCTCTCGAGACCAATTAGGTAGGCCAATTAGACCAGGCAACTAGGGCTCAAGTAGGGTAATTACTCTTTCGAGGTTTAACCCGTTAATTGGGACTACTATTCTCATGGATCTATCCCAATTCCTTGTTAGGTCAACTTTTAGGGTCATATGACTCTCTTTCTCAAGAAGAGTTAGACCCACTAAGCTTGAATTCATGTTTGCAACCACAAATTCTAGATTGAAACACAAAATCAACCCAAATAACAAATACCCAATCTCAATCTCACCCTAGAATGCAACACCCATTAACTACCCACACTAGGGTTGAGCCACAACCCTAGCTAATGGGTTTAGCTAGACATAATTAAAGAAGAAACAGTAGAAGTAGATGATGAAAATAACATAATGATTGATTACTAATTAAAAATTATGATATTGAAGAGGAAAATTGCCAAAATAGGCTACACAATGGTTCTCACGAGCGCAGCTCTTGTTCAGAATCTAAAACTTAACCTAAAAATGGTAAAAAGATCTATTTATACCTAGCTGGAAAATCTGGACAAAAATACCCCTGCGGGGTCAGCGCGGACCGCGCAAAAAGGTAGCGCGGCCGCGTAAGCTCCTTGAACTCTCAAATCTCATCTTCTGAAGTTGGGGGCCGCAGACCGCGTTGAAATATCGCGCAGCCGCGGCGGAGGGTTGGCACGGACCACGCAGGAATGGGGCGCGGCCGCATAGCTTGACTTGGCTAAAATTCCATGTCTCTGAATCTCCTTCACGTGGACCGCACTGATATGTAGCGCGGCCGCGTGAGACTTAAGCCTTCTCTGAACTTCCCTTGCGCGGACCGCGCAGAAATGGAGCGCGGCCGCGTGGCTTGCACCTCAAATTACCCCTCTGAATCTCCTAGCGCGGCCGCGTGGCAAATCAGTGCGGTCCGCGCTAGGTCTTCCTGTTCCTCAACTTCACTTGTTCTTGACACTTGGCAAGTTTCACTTCGTTTTGAGCCAATCTTTGACATTTGTCACCTTCTTGCTCAAACCTGCAATGAAGCGCAACTTGTAAGCCTTTTGGGACTATTTTGTGGCTATTTGTAACAAAAGCAATAGCAAGTAAGGGGTATGATCATGGTAAAATCTTAGCTTATCAACTACCCAGAATCTGAAGTCACAATTCACGAACTTTTAAGATTTAACTACAAGTAAATGTCTGAAGGAAATACAATTGTTTTTGATACAAGAGAAACAATAAAGAGAATGTATAGAAGGGGACGCTAGGGCCTGCGGACGCCAACAAGACTACCTTGGGTCACCGATCAGATGAAGCCAGCAGCTAAACCAAGATCAACTCGGACCAGTACCAAAATCAGCACAGGAAGTACAGAGTGCAGTATCAGTACAACCAACCCCATGTATTGGTAAGTGTCGAGCCAAACCTCGGCGAAGTAGTGACAAGGCTAGGACAAGACACCCACAAATAAACCTGTGCAATATAACAATATATATACCAATAACATCAATAAAAGAAACAAGACAAGTAATATTGGGAAGGGGGTATGCTGAGGGGATCACAAGATAAAGGATCACAACAGAATTAAGGACATTGATCAACTGATATAATTAGAACAAATAAGGACAAGTAACCACAACAAAAGAAAGTACACGGCATCACCCTTCGTGCTTTTACTCTCAACCTCACCATATGAATCAAATAGAAACGGCACGGCATCACCCTTCGTGCATTACTCTCTCATAACATGGAACGACATCACCATTCGTGCATTAACACTCACAATATGGCACGGCATCACCATTTCGTGCATTAACACTCACAAAACATGGGACGGCATCACCGTTCGTGCATTAACACTCTCCTTCACCAAAACAAGGAACAATAACAACAGGGAGATAGAAATATCAAGAACAAGTCTTACTTTAACATTTGGTTTCACAATACCAACCTCAACTTGAATCAATACTCAATCAATACCAAAATCCGTAAATATGATAAGAACGATCAACATAATGATAAACTAGCCTAAGCATGAGTAATATGATCACGAAAAGCTACGATTTCATGAACAAGACTCACTCGCATGCTATGACTCGACAACAACGCATATGTACTCATCACCTCACCTATATGTTGTAATCCACATTCAAACACGCAGCAAATACGCAAATAAGACCTAATTCCTCAAACCAAGGTTAACCACGACACTTACCTTGCTCCAACGGCCAAACTCAAAGCTCACCACAACTTTTCCCTTCAAACAAGCCCCCGAACCAATAGAATCTTGCAAATTACCCACCAAACGATTCAATTTAAGCCATTTTTGAAAAAGCCACGATTACAAAGGATTCAATTTAGGCCATTTTTGAAAAAGTCAACACCTAGGCCCTCTTGGTCCAAAGCCAAAATTCATACCAAATCCCGATTACCCATTCACCCGAGCCCGGATATATAATTGGTTTTGGAATCCGACCTCAATTTGAGGTCTAAATCCCCAATTTTCGAAATCCCTAGTTTCTACCCAAAAATCTCCAGTTCCACCATGAAAATCGTAGATTCTAGGTTGAAATCTTGTAAAATATAGTGAACGATTGAAAGAAACTAGTTTAGAATCACTTACATATGATTTGGGGAAGAAACGTTCTTTGGAAAATTGCATCTTGTGTTTTAGGTTTTGAAAATTTGAAGAATCGGAGAAAAATCCCGTCTAAGTCACTTTTACACAGCTGCAGATGTCGCAAATGCGATCTGGGCTTCGCAAATGCGAGAAAAGTATCACAAATTGCGAACATGTCGCATTTCTGCTGCATTCGCAAAATTCGAACATTTTGTTCGCAAATGCGATGCTGGAGGATCGCAAGTGCGACCTCCTTCTTCGCAAATGCGAAGATCCCTTCCCCCAGACAAACTTCGCAAATGCGAGGCTCGCATTTGCGAGCCAGATCTCGCAAATGCGAGACCTGCAGGTCTGATGCACACCTGCTATGATTTCTCAGTTCATTTCACTCCGTAGCCTTTCCGAAATTCACCCAAGCCCTCGGGGCTCCAAACCCAAGTCTTAAAACATCATACGAACTTGCTCGCGCGATCAAATCGCCAAAATAACACCTAGAACCGCGAATTTAGCACCAAATCGAATGAAATTTTTCAAGAAAACTTTGAAACTTCTAATTTCTCAACCGGACGTCCGAATCACGTCAAACCAATACCGTTTCTCACCAAATTTCACAGACAAGTCATAAATATTAATTTGGACCTGTACCGGGCTCCGGAGCCAAAAACAGATCCGGTATCAACAAGCCAAACATCAATCAATTCTTAAAAACCATTAGATTTTCAGACTTTTAATTTTCAATAAACATTCATAACTCAAGCTAGTGATCTCTGAATTCGATTCAGGTCATACGCCCAGGTCCCATATTTCAATAGGACCCACCGGGACCGTCAAAACACGGATCCGTGTCCGTTTACTCAAAACATTGACCGAAGTCAACCAAAATTAACTTTTTAGGAAAAAATTCTTGTTTATCAGTTTTTTTAGTATATAAACCTTCCGGGTCAATACCCGGACTGTGCATGCAAATCGAGGTAAGGTTAAAATGAGGTTCTAAAGGCTTCAAAATACAGAGTTTGGTTCTAAATCACAAGATTATCTATCGGGTCATCACATTCTCCACCTCTAAAACAACCGTTCATCCTCGAACAGACATAGAAAAGTACATGAGCTAGTGAAAAGGTGGGGATATCTACTCCGCATATCGAACTCGGACTCCCAAGTAGCTGCCTCAACAGGCTGACCTCTCCGCTGCGCTCTAAATGAAAGATAACTCTTCGATCTCAACTAATGAACCTGCCGGTCTAGAATAGCTACCGGCTCCTCCTCTTAAGTCAAATCCTTGTCCAACTGGACAGTGCTGAAGTCTAACACATGGGATAGATCATCGTGATACTTCCGACGAATGGACACATGGAACACTGGATGGACCGCTGATAAATTGGGTGGCAACGCAAGTCTGTAGGCCACCTCTCCCACTCGCTCAAGGATCTCAAAAGGCTCGATATACCTAGGGCTCAACTTGCCCTTCTTTCCAAACCTCATTACACCCTTCATGGGTGATACCTGGAGCAACACTCTGTCTCCGACCATGAATGCAACATCACAAACTCTACTATCGGCATGACTCTTCTGTTTGGACTGAGTTGTACGAAGTCGATCCTGAATAATATTGACCTTATCCAAGGCATCCTGTACTAACTTTGTACCCAACAACCGAGCCTCCCCCGGCTCAAACCATCTGACTGGCGATCGGCACCGCCTACCATATAATGCCTCACAGGGAGCCATCTGAATGCTCGACTGATAACTGTTGTTGTAGGCAAACTTGGATAACGACAAGAACTGATGCCACGAACCTCCAAAGTCTATAACACAAGCTCGGAGCATTTCTTCTAATATCTGAATAGTGCGCTCAGACTGCCTGTCTGTCTAAGGATGAAATGTTGTGCTCAGCTCAACCCGCGTGCCCAACTCACGCTGCACTACCCTCCAGAAATGCGAGGTGAACTGCGTACCTCGATCAGAAATGATAGAAACGGGCACACCGTGAAGACGAACGATCTCACGGATATAAATCTCTGCCAACCGCTCTAAAGAATAGGTAACTGCCCCAGGAATGAAATGCGCTGACTTGGTCAGCGTATCCACAATGACCCAATCTGCATCGAACTTTTTCTGAGTCCGCTGGAGTCCAACAACAAAATCCATAGTGGTACGCTCCTACTTCCACTCAGGAATCTCCAACTTCCGAAACAAACCACCGGATCTCTGATAATCACATTTTACCTGCTGACAATTTAGACACCGAGACACATATGCAACTAGAGCTTTCTTCATTCTCCTCCACCAATAATGCTGCCACAAGTCCTAATACATCTTGGCGGCGCCCGGATAAATAGAATACCGGGAACTGTTTCTCAAGAATCAACTCACGAGGTCCATCAACATTAGGCACAGAAACACGACCCTGCATCCTCAAAACTCCATTATCTCCAATAGTAACCTGCTTGGCACCACCGTGTCGCACGGTGTCCCTAAGGACAAGCAAATAAGGGTCGTCATACTGCCGATCTCTGATACGCTCAAACAAAGAAGATCGAGCGTCTGTACAAGCTAGAACACGACTAGGCTCAGAAACATCCAACCTCACGAAATGATTGGCCAAGTCCTGAACATCTAATGCAAGCGGTCTCTCACGGACTGGGATGTACGCAAGGCTGCCCATACTAGCTGACTTCCTACTCAAAGTATCTGCCACCACATTGGCCTTCCTCGGATGATACGATATGGTGATATCATAGTCTTTCAATAGTTCCAGCCACCTCTTTTGCCTCAAATTGAGCTCCTTCTGCTTGAACAAATACTGCAAGATCCGATGATCCGTGAATACCTCACATGGCACGACGTATAGATAGTGCCTCCAAATCTTCAGCGCATGAAAAATGGCTGCCAACTCTAGGTCATGAACGGGGTAATTCTTCTCGTGAACCTTCAGCTGCCGCGAAGCATATGCAATAACCTTGCCACCGTGCATCAATACCGCACCCAAGCCAATACGAGATGCATCACAATATACCGTATAAGATCCTAAAACTGTGGGCAACACCAACACCGATGCCGTAGTTAAATCCGTCTTGAGCTTCTAAAAGCTCGCCTCACACTCGTCTGACCATCTGAACGAGGCACTGTTCTGGGTCAACCTGGTCAACGGGGTTGCTATAGATTAAAACTCCTCCACAAACTGATAGTAATAACCCGCCAATCCTAAGAAACTGCGAATCTCTGTGGCTGAAGTAGGCCTAGGCCATTCTGAACGGCCTCAATCTTCTTAAGATCTACCTGAATACCCTCTACTGATACAACGTGCCCCAAGAAGGCGACTGAGTCCAACCAAAACTCGCACTTTGAGAACTTAGCATATAAATGGCTATCTCTCAGAATTTGAAGTACGATCTGAAGATGCTGCTCGTGCACCTCTCGGCTGCGAGAGTAGATTAAGATATCATCAATGAACACAACCACAAAGGAATCCAGATATGGCTTGAACACCCGGTTCATCAAATCCATAAATGCTGTTGGGGTATTTGTCAGCCCAAATGACATCACTAGAAACTCGTAATGCCCACATCGAGTCCGGAAAGCTGTCTTAGGGACATCGGATGCCCTAATCATCAACTGATGGTAGCCAGACCTCAAATTGATCTTTGAAAACACTTTGGCAACCTGAAGCTGATCAAATAAGTCATCAATCCTCGGCAATAGATACTTATTCTTGAAAGTGACTTTGTTCAACTGCCGATAGTCTATGCACATCCTCATCGACCCATCCATATTCTTCACAAATAGCACGGGCGCACCCTAGGGCGAGACACTAGGTCTAATGAAGCCTTTATCAAGCAAATCTTGCAACTGTTCTTTCAATTCTTTCAACTCGGGCGGGTCCATATGGTATGGCGGAGTAGAAATGGGGTGAGTGCTCGGAAACAAATCAATACAGAAGTCAATATCCTTGTCGGGTGGCATCTCCAGCAGGTCTGCAAGAAATACCTCTAGAAACTCTCTGACAACTGGTACAAAATCCATGGAAGGAACCTCCGCACTAGAATCGCGGATATAAGCCAAATAAGCTAGACACCCCTTCTCGATCATACGTCGAGCCTTCATATAAGAGATAACCCTGCTGGTAGAATGACCATGAGTCACTCTCCACTCTAATCGAGGAAACCCTGGTAAGACTAAGGTCATCGTCTTGGCGTGACAATCCAATATAGCGTGATAAGGTGACAGCTAATCCATACCCAATATAACATCAAAGTCTACCATATCAAGAAGCAAAAGGTCCACACTAGTCTCAAGATTGCCAATGGTAACCACACACGACTGATAAATGCAATCTACTACAATAGCATCTCCCTCAGGTGTGGACACATACACGGGGGCACTCAAAGAATCATGGGACACAACCAAATATGAAACAAAATTAGAGGACATATACGAATAAGTGGAGCCCAGATCAAATAGAACTGAAGCATCTCTACTGCAAACTGAAATCGTACATGTGATGATGACGTCAGAAGACTCAGCCTTAGGCCTGGATGGAAAAGCATAACATTGCGTTTGGGCCCCACCAGTCTGAACTGCATCTCTAGGACAGGCCCTAGCTGGCCGGCCTCTACCTCTAGGAGCCTGACTTCCACCTCTAATGGCCTGACCACCACCTCTGGTTGCCTTACCACTACCTTTAGCTGGCTGAGCGTGCGGTGAAGCACCCGGTTCCGGGACCATGGCACGAGAACCCTAATGCTGAGAACTGCTCGATGCACGAGGGAAAAATCTAGCAATGTGCCTCGGATCACTACAAGTATAACAAGATCTCGACTGCTGTGACTGATGACCCTGAAACTGACCCTGTCGCCCGAGTAACCACCCTGAAAACTCTGGAATGGAGGTGCACTAATAGGAGCTAGTGGTGCACTGTAGGCTAGCTGATCGGAATAATGCATATGAGGGCCACGACCACCTGAAGCACCGTGGGATGTCTGGAGTGCTAAGTGAAACGGCCTGGGATGGTAGCCTCTACCAAAAGTACCCCGGCCTCCAGATGAGGCCCCACTGAATCCACCGGAGTGACGCAACCTCTTGTCAGACCCCTGACCACTCCCCTGAGCTAAAACCATCTCGACTCGCCTGGCAACATTGGCAGCCGTCTGAAAAGAAATCTCACTCCCAGTCTTCTTAGCGATCTGCAATTTGATAGGCTGAGCAAGTCCCTCAATAAACCTCCTCAGCCTCTCTCTCACTCTCGATAAGAAGTAGAAAAAAATGCTTTCATTAGAGTCGTATGTGAGCAAAATTAGTCATGACATTTGTTGACACCCAATTTTTCCCTAGGTATTTTTATATATAAAATACTTTCAAAATAGCATGTAAATACATATATAATCATGCCCAAGAGTTTTGGTATTTTTTCCTAATTTTTTAAAGATTTTAAAAATCAATTTATTGTCCATTTTAGCAGTACAAAAATTAGTAATTATTCTCCAAAACTATCCTTTTTGTGAATAACTTATTTTATTCGNATTAGGGCATATTCACCGGGTCTTCGTCTTTATGTTCTGCTTTTTGGGGATGATAGTGTTTCCTATGAAGAAGGCTAGGACCCATACCAGACTGGCCATGGTCACCAAGACATTAATGGAAGGAATTGGCGGACAGCCTTTTAGCATAGTACCTATGGTCGTTGCGGAGATATACCGAGCCCTGGAAAATTGTCAACGAGGGGCCAAACACTTTGAGGGTTGTAACTTACTGCTCCAACTCTGGCTCATGGAGCACCTCCAAAAGGGTGAATATCGGCAAGAGATTCTGCGCAGAGACTGGGATGATCATATCGCCTTCCATCAGACAAGGCGAATGAACTATATGCCTAACATGTTTGCCCAACCAGAAGATGCTAAAGGGTGGGTAGAGTTGTTCAAAAATCTGAAAGAGGACCAAGTGCAATGGATGTTCGAATGGTTCCCTACTGAAGAGTTCACCGTCCGATCTCGGGATGCACCGTTTCTTATACTCATCGGTCTGAGAGGAACTTATCCTTATATCCCTCTCCGAGTCAGGAGGCAGGCAGGAAGAAAGCAGGTTTTACCAAGGGTCAACAAAATAAGTCGCTTCAGGGCCGACTTTCAAGATGACGATAGTCTATACAAGTGTTAAGCTCAGCATATGTGGCATTGCAAAATCATCCTGGGAAAAGATTCCATAGAACCAGACAGGTACCACGCTGGTTATACTCTATACTATCCAAGCTGGTTGGAGGACGATCATAGTGGGTTAGGACAACCCGGGCTTGTTCGAGGTCACAGGGTCATCGACGAATAGGCTGAAGTACAGGTTAAGTACAACCAATTGCGCAGGAGGATTCGGGAATGCGAAAGTGAGCACCAGGAAATTCAAGAAGCCCATCAAAAGCTGATTGAAGAATGGAAAGATATGGTTGTCAGCGCTAACAAGCGACTGAAGTATTTGGAGCGGGGCTTAGTGGAGCTAGAAAGGAAGTTCATCCAGAGGATTGAAAACTGCCAGAATGCTGAGGGAAACGAAGGAGGACACTTGGCTAGAGCCTACTTGCTGCTGGGACTACGTGAGCTGGTGAAGTTGTTCGATGGAGCTAAAGATGCTGAGTCTGGGGAAGGTCCTTCTGGGACCAAGTAGTTAGAAGTCTTTTCTTTGCTTTAAATGTAATAAGGCCAATGGCCATTAGTGACATTTTATTTTCTGCTGTTTTAGTGTCGTTTTGGGATTCGTCTTATTCTTATTAATAAAATGAGGCATTTAGCATTATAAGTTCTCCAAATCAACTTGTCGCTAGGCCTACCTCGGGCACAACGAGGCTCCGAAATTAGGACACGATTTATATTCTTGCACTATGTGTTTAAATATTGTAGCGTTTTCTTCTTATGACCCTCACTAACTTGTTACCTTTGTGTTTACTTTTTGTTTTATTCCCCTCCCCAAAGGTTAGTTCGTGCACTCTGGCATCGTCATCTTACTCCACAAGATCCAAGGGCCCTCCACCTCCTCCTCCTCCGAGTCCTATCAGAAACAAGGACAAGGGAAAAATGGAAGATTTGAGCAATATCAGAAAGGAGAACTCAGTCGAAAGGGTAGAGGTTCCTCAGGGTATTCAGGTTTCTAAGGAAAGTGCCTCCCAGCTCGAGCAGAAGTTATTGAAATTTCAGGAAGAACTGGACCAAGTTCGGAACTTGGAAAGCTTGTCATTTTCCCTCACTACCCCAGATGTCAACTTCCCCAACACTCAAAATCCTACACCACCACAAAACATCCCAAAACCAACCCGCTCACCACCACCACTGCAACACATGCCACACTTCAAGCAACACCCCACTGCTCATTCCTGAACCACTAAACTACACAAATGATCATCACCACAACACCCCCATCTATGTGGAAACCATACCACACCCTATTCAGCCTGCCTCGAGCACACCTGAGTCTGATGACAAAGACTCTCTTATCAAGAATCTGGCAGCAGAACTCAAGAAGCTGACTAGCCGAGTTCAGGGTATTGAAGGAAGCAAGGGGATCGAGGGACTGAATTACGAAGACCTTTGCATTCAACCAGATGTCGAACTACCCGAGGGGTACAAACCTCCCAAGTTCGAAATGTTCGATGGCACCGGGGATCCCAAAGTTCATTTGAGGACATACTGCGACAAGCTGGTCGGAGTAGGAAAGGATGAAAAGGTTCGCATGAAGCTCTTTATGAGAAGTCTGAAAGGGGATGCTCTATCTTGGTACATTAGCCAAGACCCGAAGAAGTGGTCGAACTGGGTAAGTATGGCATCCAATTTCATGGACAGGTTCAGATTCAACACGGAGAATGCGCCAGATGTGTTCTACATCCAGAACTTGAAAAAGAAACCAACGGAAACATTCCGCGAGTATGCTACTCGTTGGAGATCAGAAGCTGCTAAGGTCAGGCCGGGTTTAGAAGAAGAACAAATGAACAGGTTTTTCGTCCGGGCTCAAGACCCACAGTACTACGAAAGGTTGATGCTGATTGAAGGCCAGAAATTTTCCGACATCATCAAGCTAGGGGAGAGGATCGAGGAAGGTATTAAAAGTGGTATGGTCACTAACTTTGAAGCATTACAGGCTACCAACAAGGCTGTACAGTCTGGTGGCACGTCCAAGAAAAGGGATGTGAGTGCCGTGATGGTTGCACATAGAACAAAATCCNATCTACTTTTGTTTAAGCTCGTATCATCTCTTTCTTCTGAACCTGTGTAAATTCCGGGTTTTCTCAAACATGTTCTCATGACCTTGAATTAGTTTTCTTTCTATCATGTATGTTTGTTTCTCATAAGTCTTTGGAAAAGACTTCTGAGCCTCTCTCAAGTGGCTTGCTTTCTCACCTCTATGTCTGATTCAATTCGAAAACCCTAGGATTTGGGGGTTTCTTGGCAATTTTGATTTGTGTGCGAGTTAGGGTTCTATTTTGGGACCCTGGACTCCCAGACTCGTTTTGAGTGCAAACTAGACTTATACCACTTTTGCTTATGATTCTGGACCTCTCTTTGATTAACTTCTCTTCCAAATAACTTGACAATCCCTTCTTGATTCACTTATTTGTGTGCTTTATATATGAGAAACTCCTCTTTCAAAAGGTTTACCAACTAATTGATTGATTCTGAAATCCTTTTAATAAGGCTGACAGATCGTCACTGATTTTCTTTGATTAAACTTCCTTTACCTTTCCTGACTTGGTTCATTCTAATTGAACTTGTAATTTTGGTTTCACTGGCTGTTTGATTGATTCCCTTGCCATATTTAGCACAAACCTTGTACCACTGATTGTTTTCCTTAAATAACTCCTATGTATTTACCCTTCTTATGCTACTTTGAAAAGGTTTTAATTAAAACTCCTTTCCTTAACTGGCTTTTACCCGTTGAAATCAGAATCCCTTAACCAAAGGGAGATTGATTTCAATGTAATTTTCCTTGTCTCTCTTACTTGTTTTCTGCACTATAAAAGAGACTGCCCTTCTGCAGTTTTAAGGGGACGGACACTACCAATCCTTAACTTCCAATTCAATACTTACACACTTGCAATACTGCTTTGAATTCAATACTCTTTCAACACTCTGCTTTGCTTGAAATCTTTGGGAACTA
>NW_017675068.1:24544-34012 GCF_001879085.1 Nicotiana attenuata
TGAGTCTGAATTAGGCTGTTTGGTTGTAGTCTTGAGTTTCTGTATGTAAGTTTTTTTTCTACTTTTTCTTGATTCACTCGGCTCTGTAATAATTTGTAATAACTATTGGGGATGGCTAGTGGAAAGGGATGGGAATGAATGCATGCAAAGGATAGATAACTTGCCTATAGGATTTTCTGATTCCTGCGTTCATATAGACAGCATACTTATAGGTTACTTATAAATTCCTGCATTCATGTGATAACTCGTTCATAAGGTTACTTATAAATTTCTGCACTTCTGCATTCTCATCTTAGAAATTCTGCCTATAAGTTTTATTTTTTTTGCATTTCTGCATATAGAAATCCTGTCTCTAAGTTTTTGCATTTCCGCATATAGAAATCATGATCATAGGTTTTCTGCACTTCTGCATATACATGTCATTAGGCAAACCATCATAGGTCTAATAATAATCAACTTCATTCTAGATACCATGCCTATAGGACTCTTGCATTTATGTAATTGTTTAAAACCAATAACGCTTTGAAATCATGTCTATAGGAGTAATCAATTGAATCAGTTTCGTCTATTTCAGCCATGAGTCTAAAATCAGCCACAAGGTCGTTTAAACTCTGCAGATTTTTGTTTATAAAACCGGTAATCTTTTCTTTAAAATCAGTAGGCTCTGTTAGATATCATGTCTATAGGTCTCACCTAGGCAAACCATTAAGTTGATTAATTAACTGTGTCAGTTTTGACAAACTACAACCAGACAAGGCTAATTCGGATTCCTCATCTGAGAAATATGTGATAAATCAGCTTGTCCTAACGCTTTAAATTTAATTCAGACCTAATCAGTACCTGTAAGTCATGCTAAATAATTTGTTGCTTTGAATGAGGAGGCCTATTTGAGCCTTTCACTGCTATGTGCTTCCCCTTTTACTGCTTTGTTTGTTTTGTTTGTCGCACTAGGTTTTTTGTCCTTTTAAAACTCTAAAAAGCCAATCTCCCTTCCCTTTAGGATTAGTAGTCCCAACTTCCTCCGGGACTGATAGGATTGGGGCGGGTAATAGCATGCAATAAGTAACCAGACCATTCAGCGATTTAATACCTTAACGGGGTGGGTAAGGGTATACATGAATATGATGACCACGCGATAACGCGTGTATAAATGGTTACCGGGTGTTGCATGGGGTGATCCATGTTATTTATAAACCTAGGACCCCCTCCCCTCCCTCGTTACTTGTTTATTTTCTTTTTTCAGAATTTTTATAAAAGCTATAAATTTTCAGTTCTTAAAACTCCTTCTTTTACTTCCATCCTTTAAAAGTCTCTTTGAGATATTTAATTTCCGGCACTGTTTTTCTCCGAACCTCCGCCTCTTTTACTCCTTTGTTTGATTTATTTGTACCAATTGTTTGACCCCCTTTTTGCACTTATACATCCTTTAAACAATTATGAAATCGCCTATTTCTAAGCTTCAACACGCTTTTAATTTTTATGCTTTCCTTGTTGCAATCATTATGTGAAAGTTGTCTTGTTTGCTTACTTGTTGTTTCCATTCAAAGTCACAATTGTAGCATGACCGGGAACCACACTAGTGGATCTTGGGGGGTGCCTAACACCTTCCCCCTGAGATAATTTCAAGCCCTTACCCATTCTCTGGTTCTTCTTCTCTTTTAATTTCTTAGTGTCCTAATGCACTTAATCATTAGGTGGCAACTCTTCTAAATTGCAAACCTAATTCCCAAAGGAAAAGAGTTGTCCGCCCAAATGTCATAAACCCGATTTCGCCTTTAGAAAAAGGGGGCATCGACAGCATGGCGACTCTGTTGGGGATATTCTTTAGGCTTTTACCATTTCATGCTACTTGGGACTTTATTGCATCTTTATTGCCTTTATTTAATGTCTTTATCTTTTTTCTACTACAAAACTGACTTGGCTCTTTGTTTTCTTTTCTTTAATGCTTTCTTTTACTGCTTTCCTTCAATATTGTTGTAATTATGAGCAATTATTGTAATCATTACCTTATGAACTTGCAAATACGTGACAACTTGTTTCATTCTTGTAATTGCATATTCAACATCATATTCCAATCGTGCCAAATAAAATACCATAGCAACGCTTATAATGAGTGGTTGCGCCCTTCCGATATTATCACCCCCTAAATTTGGCAAAGGCGTATTTGCGGTAAAACCAGTCGATCAGCGGTGCAGTCGACAGTTCCGTGCCTTTCCCTCTTGAGTTGTCCGCTCAAGGGTACCGGTCTAACACCCCGTAGAAACCTTACTCTGTTCAATTGTGCATGGATCACTGTCAAACCTAGCTGAGTCAGTTATGCTGTCCGCATAATGACCCTTTAAGATAGCCTTGTCCAAAGTCCACTGGGTTTCCTTGGAACCCAAACGGACATTACCATGTCTGTGCATTTATTTGGAGAACTAAATGCTGCTTATGCCAATTATTGATATTTAAATAGTCGTGTCCGGCGGGGGTAAGGGTCTAACACTTTGTTTTGCAGAAAATGAGGCACGAAGTCCCCAGATTCGGCATGGTAACCAACATCCACCCAAGGCTGCTAAGCTGGTGGGAAGACCTTCACTCCAGTGATCAGACCCTCGTCTGCAAATACTTGGGAAATTTGCCTTCTCTTCTGGAAGTCCAACCCGACAACAAAATCATAGAGGCTGCAACTCTATTCTGGGATGGTGACAGATCTGTGTTCCACTTCGGGGACCTTGAAATGACATCTTTGCTGGAGAAAATAGGAGGGCTAGCTGGTATTCCGTGGGAAACTCCGGGTTTGCTTATGCCAGAAAATCGCAAGGGTAGGGGTTTTCTCAAAATGATGAGACTAAAGAAGAACACAAACTTGACCTGCTTGAAAGATTCCTACATTCCTTTCGACTATCTGTACGAGAGATACGGCCATAGCAAGTCTTACAGCACTTACCCAGATGAATTCTCCCTCACATCATTGGGGCACATCCACAGAAGAGTCTTCGTCTTTATGTTCTGCTTTTTGGGGATGATAGTATTTCCTATGAAGAAGGCTAGGATCCATACCAGACTGGCCATGGTCACCAAGACATTAATGGAAGGAACGGACAGCCTTTTAGCATAGTACCTATGGTCGTTGCGGAGATATACCGAGCCCTGGAAAATTATCAACGAGGGGCCAAACACTTTGAGGGTTGTAACTTACTGCTCCAACTCTGGCTCATGGAGCACCTCCAAAAGGGTGAATATCGGCAAGAGATTCTGCGCAGAGACTGGGATGATCATATCGCCTTCCATCAGCCAAGGCGAATGAACTATATGCCTAACGTGTTTGCCCGACCAGAAGATGCTAAAGGGTGGGCTGAGTTGTTAGAAAATCTGAAAGAGGACCAAGTGCAATGGATGTTCGAATGGTTCCCTACTGAAGAGTTCATCGTCCGATCTCAGGATGCACCGTTTCTTATACTCATCGGTCTGAGAGGAACTTATCCATATGTCCCTCTCCGAGTCATGAGGCAGGCAGGAAGAAAGCAGGTTATACCAAGGGTCGACAAAATGAGTCGCTTCAGGGCCGACTTTCAAGATGACGATAGTCCATACAAGTGTCAAGCTCAGCATATGTGGCACTGCAAAATCATCCTGGGAAAGGATTCCATAGAACCAGACAGGTACCACGCTGGTTATACTCCATACTATCCAAGCTGGTTGGAGGACGATCATAGTGGGTTAGGACAACCCGGGCTTGTTCGAGGTCACAGGGTCATCGATGAAAAGGCTGAAGTACAGTAAAGTACAACCAATTGCACAAGAGGATTCGGGAATGTGAAAGTGAGCACCAGGAAATTCAAGAAGCCAATCAAAAAATAATTGAAGAATGGAAGGATATAGCTGTCAGCACCGACAAACGACTGGTCTATTTAGAGCAAGGTATAGTGGAACTGGAATAATTGAAAGCTTAAGTTGGAAAAGTTGACCGGATGTCAACTTATGTGTAAACGACCTCTGATTTGAATTTTGATGATTCCATTAGCTGCGTTAGATGGTTTTGGACTTAGCAGCATGTCCGGATTGTGTTTTGGAGGTCCGTAGTAGAATTACGCTTGAATTGGTGAAAGTTGAAATTTTGGAAAGTCTGATCGGGAGTGGACTTTTTGATTTCGGGGTCGGATTGGATTTTGCAAAGTTGGAATAGGTTCGTGGTGTTATTTATGACTTGTGTGCAAAATTTGACGTCAATCGGAAGTGATTTGATAGATTTTGGCGTCGTTTGTCGAATTTGGAAACTTCAAAGTTCATTAGGCTTGAATCCGTGTGTAATTCGTGGGTTTGACCCATTGGGAAGGATTTTCTGGGGTTATGGCAGGGATAGGGGTGACATAACCAGCAGCTTTAAGCCATTCATACAGCTGGTCGATTGGTTCGGCAATGGCGGTGTATTGTTTGGGAGGTCTGCGGTCGAAGTTCTGTCGGGGTCTAGGGAAATTTTGGCGAGGGGGAGGTGATTGATAGTGGGCTTGTTGGGTCAAAGAAACACGTATCAGTGTTCATTTGTCACCATCAGAAAAGGAGGAGTACACGGAATTCCTGAAGGAGTATGAGGACATATTCGCCTGGTCGTATGATGATATGACCGGTCTCAGTACATCTATCGTGGCTCAGAAACTGCCAACCGATCCTGCATGTCCGCCAGTGAAGCAGAAGCTCAGGAAGTTCAAGCCTGACATGAGTTTAAAAATCAAGGAAGAAATCGCCAAGCAAGTCAAAGCCAAGGTTCTCAGGGTAGTAGAGTATCCAACATGGTTAGCCAATATTGTGCCGGTACCGAAGAAGGACGGGAAGGTTAGAGTCTGTTTCGACTACCGGGACCTCAACCGGGCCAGTCCCAAAGACGACTTCCACTTGCCAAATATACACATCTTGATTGACAACTGCGCCAAGCATGAGCTACAGACATTCGTTGATTGTTTTGCCGGGTACCATCAGATATGGATGGATGAGGAAGATGCTGAGAAAACAGCCTTCATTACGCCGTGGGGGATGTATTGCTACAAGATGATGCCATTTGGGTTAAAGAATGCAGGGGCCACCTATATGAGGGCCATGACTACTATTTTTCATGACATGATACACAAGGAGATCGAAGTATATGTAGATGATGTCATCATCAAATCCAAGAAAACCACTGACCACATGGAAGATTTGAGGAAGTTCTTCAACAAACTGAGAAGGTACAACCTGAAACTGAATCCCGCTAAATGTGCATTCGGGGTTCCTGCCGAAAAACTACTCGAGTTTATTGTGAGTCGCCGAGGAATAGAATTGGATCCGTCAAAGGTCAAAGCCATCCAGGAATTGCCACCACCAAAGAACAAGAAAAAGGTTATGAGTTTCTTGGGGAGACGTAATTACATCAGCCGGTTCATAGCTCAGTCCACTGTCATTTGTGAGCCGATCTTTAAGATGTTGAAGAAGGACGCCGCTACCAAATGGACTGATGACTGTCAGAAAGCCTTCGATAGAATCAAGGAGTACCTGTCAACACCGCCAGTTCTGGTTCCGCCCGAGCCAGGTAGACCCCTGCTACTCTACCTTGCAGTGTTAGATGGAGCGTTTGGTTGTGTTCTGGGGCAGCATGATGAAACGGGGAGAAAAGAGCAGGCCATCTATTATCTCAGCAAGAAGTTCACCCCGTACGAGGCCCGGTATTCTTTGTTGGAACGCACCTGTTGTGCTTTGACTTGGGTAGCTCAGAAGTTGAGGCACTATTTTTGTGCTTACACCACGTACCTCATCTCAAGAATGGATCCGCTGAAGTACATCTTTCAGAAGCCCATGCCTACTGGCAAGCTAGCCAAGTGGCAAATCCTGCTGAGTGAATTCGACATTGTCTACGTAACTCAGAGAGCAATCAAAGGACAGGCACTAGCAGAAGGTATAAGGCATTCCCCGAGTCCCGTGGTTCTAGCACGGTCGCTTTATTGTCTTAAAACTTGACTTGAATTAATTTTGGACAAACCGTGATTTATATGATTTTCATGTTTTACCTATACTTGTATTTCTTGATTATTAGAATTGTAAAAAAAAAAGATTTGGATAAATTACGTCGTCATAACCGCGCTACGCAAGCGAATACGTGATCGAATAACAAAATGAATTAGCTTAATATAATTGCGCCTCGCAAGCGATCACGACAATCAACTATTTGTAGTACTTTTGAAAAATTACTACATTTGAGAAAATTGATTCTTGAAGATTATTAGAAAAAGTTAACTATCGCGCCACGCAAGCGAATCCGCAATTTTAACAAAGGATTAACTAAATTAAAAATTAACTGAAACTAACGGATATGGTATGAGATTATTGAATTAATTTATTACATGTTAAATCACGCTACGAAAGCGATTCCGTGAGTTAAATAGCGCCTACTAATTGCCTAGCGTTTAAATAGTTGATACTTAATTAATTGCAAAAAAAAAAAAAAATATTTCAGATTAGTTATCCAAACTATTATGAAAATGTGGACCAATTTGTTTGCAAGTATCTGAAAAGAACGAATCATCCTTCTTTGAGAATAGACTAAATTATTTTTATTTTTATTTTTATTTTTTTTAAAAAATGGGGCACCATACGTGCAAATTTCTAAAGTCCCAACATGAGTTCTCTTGAAAGATCACTTTTTATTCAAATAAATATTGCTAAGTCTCTTTTCTGCCTTAGTTATTTCAACTGGCGTTTCTTGTACTTTCAAAATTCTAATCCCAACCAATAAATGCTTGTCATCATCCACCATTAATACTTTCAAAAACGTGCATTATTAGATAGTCATGAAGAGTTATATGTAGAGCCATGCCCATTTTATTACACTAATATAACCATATATATGTTGCCTTTCAATTGAACTTTACTATAAAAGTAAAACACATTACTTCTACAACTGAGGCTATTTGGCCTTAAATTAAGAGGGCAAATGCAACAAGAGTGGCTAGTATTGAAAGATAAGCTTCTCATGTGTTTACAAATGCAACAGAAACCTTAACCTGAAGTTTGGCACAACAGAGGTTCGCCAATGTCAATAATCCAACTTCGAACACTAAGATACTCTTTTTCTTTTTTTTTTTTCAACGCTAGAATATTCTTGCCTCGCTCATTTTTTAAGTACACTATAATCTAAGTAATTCAAACCAACACCAAAGATCATGGATACTCAGATCACGAGCAGGCAGATTTTAGCACTCGAATATTCAGCTGCCAACTACAAAATAAACCAAACTATTTGACTAAAATAATAAAATGATCACGAGCAGGCAGATTTTAGCGCTCGAATATTCAGAAAATCCTTTGAAGAAAGTTGCTGAAAACAAACTAAACAGGCACATCTTTTCATCATCTTTTATTAAAGAAAAGAACATGCATTACAAGTGCTTGGGAGGTTACCTGAAGAGCAGAAATACAATAGTAGCAAAAATGCAACAGCAGTGACAGCGGAAACAGCAGAAAATTGAACCCAGAACAAACCTTAAAACTCAGCAACTTTAGTGAAAGAAGAAATAGAAACTAGCTTTATGGACTTTTGTTTTTTAAAGTGTTCTTTTCTTTCAGAAAACTCACTCCAAAACTCTCAAATTTCAGCTTACTATTAGACGTTCAGCTGTTGATTTTTACTCCTAAAATTATGTTTTTGTAGTGTGTAAAGATGTCTAGCAGATGTTTATTAGAGTCCCCCCTATAATGAAGAAAGGGCAGCCCTTAAATAGGCAAAGAAAAGCCAACTTTTGGACATATTTTGGTTCACCAAAAAATCTGTCCAAAAGGGGCTGAATTTGTGTGCTAAAGACTGTCCAAAAGGTGAAAGGACAGCCTGAAATCTGCTATGGCAGGAGCCGAAGAGTCACTTCAGCCACCCTACTAAAAGCAAGCTACTAGTACCCTAGTTTATGACAAAAATATCTAAATTTCAGATTTTAACAACACCAATATCACCCTATTGATTCAAATAAAACTAAGATAGAAAACCACATAACTAGACTTAGAAATATGAACTATAAATCAACTAAGGGAAACTCAGAATCTAATAACTAAAAATCAAACAAAAAACAAGTATATTATCCAGACTAACTAATTGAAACCATCAGCTTAATATATCTCATACCAACTAATTGTTTCATTATAACAACTATGACTAAACAACATACTTGAATAAACAGAAACTCAACACATTAACTACTAAATAGCCCTAATGACCAAGAGGCAAATAACTGTTAATCAAACTAATAAACAAGTGATTACATGAGATTACTACGAACATAGACGAAATAACAACAAATTTTATACTATAATAAAAACTAAAATCAATCAGTAGGAAACAACAAGAATAACCAAAGAAAAAAATAAAATAAATAAAAATCAGAAACATGGAGAAAATATTAGGGGTTGAGTTTACCTAATTTTAGGGACACTCGAGGCCGAATCGAGCGACGAAACGATACCGGAACCTTCAAATAGCGGCTGTCCGACCCCAAAACGCGCGTTTCTTTCGAGCAGACGCTAAAACAAATGAGTTTCGGCGTCTTGCAAAAAAGAAATGGGCGTCTTTGAGTCGAAAAGTGGACTGAAACGGAGACACGGTGACTGGGTGCTACGACAATGGTGGTTTTGGGTTAGAGATAATAAAAGAAGAGGAAAAGGGGAGGAGGAAGGTATAAATTTTAAAGGAATTGGGGCCACCGGCCGGCGGTGGAACGGCGGTGGCAGTGAGGCGGCCGGCGGTGGTGTACGACGACGTTTAGGGGTGAAATTAGGAGGGAAGTGTAGGTATCGTGGAGCTCTATCCATTCATGTATGTGTTGTAGGGTGATGACGACCGGAGCTTCAAGAATTTGGGCAAACAAAGTGGCGGCTAGGGTTTCCTAGATCTAAAATACAAGGAGTTTGAGCGAGTTTTGAGGGATTTGGGTTGGAGATTTGGAAAGAGGAGATTAAGGGAATTGTATGGTGAGATTTTGGGGTGGTTTGGATGGCGGCCGCCACCGGTGGGCGATTTCCGGCGGCGGAGCTAGGCGGCGACGGGCGGAGCTGCTGGGAGGATAAAGAAAAGAGAGAGGAAGAAGAAAGGGGGAGAGGAGAAGAGAAATAAGGGGAAAATGAGGCAATTTTCTGATTCTTTAAGGGGTTATATACCTCTTGAGAGATCAAATATGGACCATTAGATCAAGGGTTGACCAACGGCTAAAATTGAATCTCCAATTCATTAAACGAAACGGCGTAGTTTCATCGTGAAACTACGTCGTTTAGCTTACCTCTCAGGTGGGCTTGACCAGACCGGGTCAAATAGAATTGGGCCATTTATTTGGGCTAATTTTTGGCTTAATGTCTTTAAAATTCAACTAGCACAATCCCTACCCCATTTATCAAACCATTAAACAACTCGTAAAACCTATACATATACAAATAAGAACAAAACACACACACACACACACACACACACACACA
>NW_017675068.1:43856-71356 GCF_001879085.1 Nicotiana attenuata
GAAGCTCTGTACCGTGTTCTGAAACTTCGGCTTTCTACTGTCGCTCCGCTGTTTCATAACCGGATGTCTAAGGTGTTGCTGAACCTTGTCTATAAAGCAAGTCTTCACTTTGGCAGTTTTTTCCTTTAAAAATCAAACTTGATTATTTTGCACCCGATATTAGTTTGTGTCTGGGGTGCTATCAACTTTGCCCATGAAGCAAGTCTTGCTTTGCGACCTTTTCGATGTCTTCAAAACACTTTGTTCAGCTTATCAGAGGAAATCACAGTTGGATTCGTGCCTTTGTCAATACCGCGTATGCCCCACATCCTTTATTTTGCACTTCTAGGAAACAATGACCAATTTTGTGGCCCTTTCTTTATTGGCTTCTAAACAAATAGACCAGCAAACTTTTGGAACTTCCATTGGCATGAACCCTCAGGTCTCGTTTAGCTTCAACAAGCTTATTGTGCATGTTGCTTCCTGGGTATGTCCTCTTCGATGTGCCAGGATAGAACTCGCTTTGTACAATTGGAAAGCTGGTAACAGATATTGAAATCATTTCTCGGTTGTTTTAACAAAGACTGACTCAAAAATAAAAATGCAAATGGACAAAATGACGCGATGTAAAAGTGAGAACGAATAGTATTTAACTGAAAATGACACTTTACGGGGAGAGAAAGAAAAAAAGGGGCTCCTTTGAATATGGTAGCCAACATTAATGATCATGACATGCATTTTGGACTGAGCGAAAAAATACAAATTAAACTTTCGATCACTTTAACCCCAGAATAGTTGAAATAATTCTTTAAGTTGGAAATAGATTAGAAATGATGATAAAAATCATGATAATCATACAACCCCAAAATAATAACGTCTACTAATGTGCGTGCCAAGACCTGGTGTCACAAGTAGTGGGCGACTAATAGAATGTACAACAAAATACACTACCCTACTGTCTGAACAGAATAGATAGAATAAATACATAAGAAAACTCCTTCAAGCTGCTACACGGCACAGAAAGGAAAGCAGCTCACCGTAGGAGTATCAAATCTGCTCAGTGGTGCGCGCCCAACTGGTAGTCAGATGTACCTGCCTCAGACCCTGTACAATTAAGTACAGAAGCGTAGTATGAGTACATAACAATATGTACCCAGTAAGTATCCCGCCTAATCTCGAAGAAGTAGAGACGAGAGGTCAACTCGATACTTACTAGGGTCAATTAATATGAGAAGAGTTTATAATAAGCATGGATATCTCAAGTTATTTACATTTAGTAATCATGGAGTAACTGTTCATTCCCAAACACTAACAAGGATGCTTGTCTATAGTCTAAGCAGATATGTAACTCAGCCCTTGAAGTATTTCTAAGCAAAACATGCGCAAATAATCACCGTGGGACGTACGGACCGATCCAACATAAAAGAAACTGTGCACTGCCGAGGGTCGAACGGCTCGAACGATAGATGCATCTATTACCCCGCTCGCAAATTACCCGTGCGACGCGGTCAAAGAGAAAATAAGCTCATTAACAAGCAACATTAACAATTAACATATATATGAGGAGTAGCCATACACAGAAATACCATGTGTTCTCCTTTAAAAGACCAAACAGGTTAAGGGTCATTCTCTAGTCTCATTCTTCTTACTCAAAATAGTTCATATAAATCCGAATTAATCAGCACGTACTAAAATATCACGTAGAGCATGCTTATGGGTCCTAAACTACCCGGACTTAACATAATAGTCGCTACGTACGGACTCTCGTCACCTGGTGCGTACGTAGCCCCCGAATATAATGACAATTAATTCAATTATTATACCTATGGGGACAATTCCCTCTTACAAGGTTAGAAAGGAGACTCACCTCGCTCCAAAGTGCACTCCAAATGCCAAGAACAAGTTCAAGCCCTCAATTCGGAGCCGAGCGATCCCAAACTAGTTGAACGAAGTAGGAACTAGTTAATATAGACTCATAGGATCGAATTCTAGCTAATTAAGAAATCTTCCAACCATTAACACAAGTTTTCTAAAAATCCGACCCCGGGCCCACGTGCCCGGATTCCGAAATTTTTCGAAGGAAGTTGTTCTCTTGAACCTAAGGATCAATAATATATAATTTCTAATTAATTCCATAACAAATTTCGTGGTTAAATTCAAGTTTTAGCAAAACCCTAGGTTTAGCTCTAACCATTTTGCCTAAGTTCTAGTGTTTAATCTACCTAAAATACAAGTATCAAACTAAGGATGGGTGGAACAAACTTACCTCTTGATGCTAAGTGAAGACCTTCTCTCTAAAGCTCCCAATCGCCCAAACGAGGAGTGAAAATGTAAAAAAAATTACTTGGAACCCGTCTTTAATGAACCTCACTGGTTAAGTGATTTTCGCTTCTGCGGTCCCGCATCTGCGGTCCCGCATCTGTGAGATTTCAACCGCATCTGCGGAAAGGGGGAGGGAAGGCTGGGGCCGCATCTGTGGTCTGGGAGCTGCATCTGCGGCCTGGGAGCCGCATCTGTGGTTCCTGGCTTGGCTCCCCTGGGTCGCTTCTGCGATCGATGAACCGCATCTGCGGTCCAAGAACCGCAGATGCGGTTATGACAGAAGCAGCAGTTGTTCATCCCTCTTTCAAAATTTCCACTTCACTCGAGCCTCGTTCGATTGACGCTCGAGGCTCCCGGGCCCCGCCCGAACATACCGACAAGTCTGAAATCACGAGACGGACCTACTCGAACCTTCGGAACACTCAAAACAACGCTAAATCTAGAATTCACCCCCTAAAACCAAATGAATTAAATTTATGAACTTCAAGTTCTTAATTTTCCTCCAACGGGCCAAAACGCCCTAAATCTACTCGGATTGACACCAAATTTTACGGGCAAGTCTAAAATGATATTTCGGACCTGTACCAGGCTTCGGAACCAAAATACGATCCCGATACCTAGGAAATCAATGATTACTTAATTTCTTTAAATCCTTAAAACTTCAAATTAATAATTTCTAATAAAAATTCACTACTCGGGCTAGGGACCTCGGAATCCGATTCCGGGCATACGCCCAGGCCCCATATTTTCCTACGGACCCTCCGGGACCGTGAAATCACGAATCCGGGTCCGTTTGCTCAAAATGTTGACCAAAGTCAAACTTAGTCTTTTAAGAAAATCCTAAGGAATCAAATGGGCATATTTCACCGAAACTCTTCCAAATTTCGAAACAACCGTCCCAGCAAGTCGTAAATTAGCTAAAGCAAGCACGGGGAGTTTAATTTAAGGGAACATGGTTCAAAAAGGCAAAACGACCAGGCGGGTCGTTACAAATATGGTCTTAAAAAAATGGTCGGGTCAAGAGCAAAATGATAAATGGGCAAAAATGGGTATAATTACGAAGATAACCTTTTGATTCTTTCGAGAAAAGCTTTTAAAGCCGCCTCGGCAGAAATGGCCAGGCACAAAGAAAAAATGATAAAAGTAGGCAAAATAGACAACATGGATATTATTATGAAAACAATCCTTTGATACTCCCGGGAGAGGTTTAAAACTGTTTCAGCAAATATGACCAGACAAAACTAGATAGAATGGCCATTTCTATGAAAAACAACCCTTCAGTACTTCCGTGGAAGGTTTAAGGCTGTCTTGGCAAAATGGTCGGACATAGGGCAAAATGGTAAAAGGTAAAAAAAAAAGATGGACAAAGTAGCTATTTTACAAAAACGTCCCTTCAGCACTTCCGTAGAAGGTTTAAAGCTTTCTCAGCAACAATGGTCGGGCATAAGGGCAAAAAGGTAAAAGGTGACCAAAAATAGCAAAATTTTTTTTATTATCGAAAATTTTATGCACATGCGTAATTTTTGTGCTTTCTTTTTTTTCTTTTTTTTGAAAAATATGGGCTGAACCCGATAGAGGTTGCCTACGTATCTCATATCCGCTGAGAATCAAACCCGCGTAGTTCCGTGTTTGGAGAATTTTTTTTTCTTTTTATAATTCTGCTCAACTAATTTCCTAAAGCCGGTCGACAATGCAAGTAAGCCTTCCAAATGACGTATAAAGTAGGACATAAGTGAACATGATGGTCTCAAAGAGGATACCTGTCTTATACGGACCCGGCCCCTGCGCCGAGTTTCGCTAATTCAAATGCACGTGATGCACATAAAGCGAACCTACTAGGGATATCCGGCATGAGGTTTGTTCTTCTAGGTTTAAATCATGGTGGAGAAGGTATCTAGACTGGCTTACTCGAGCGGACAACTCGAGCCGAGGAGGGTCAATGTACCGGTAGCATTACTTTCCGGCTTAACTGGTGGTGCTCCCTGCTTATAATATGTGTGACTAAAATCCTTCACCGGGTGACAAGAACCTCGGCTATCTCAAAGAAAGCGGGCTATGTCAAGCAAATGCCCAATTTTAATTTCAAGAAGACTCAGAGGGGGTGCGTGATAAAATAATTTATATGTACAGTTCAAAAATATCAAAATGGTAAAAAGCGAACAGGTAGCACAATAGGTACAAATAAACCACAATATGTACAAAATCAATAAAGCCAAATAAAAAATCAACATGTACAAGCTCGAATTATGGTTGTCCCCAGCAGAGTCACCAGAGTTATCACACCCCTTTTCTGTACCCCCGAAAAAATAATGTGTGTTATGGATTGTGGGTGGGTTAAAGAGTTTTTCCAATTAAAGTGACAAACTTGAATTGGGTTATTTTGTTTACAGAGTCGCCACTTTGAATTGATTTTTTGGGTGTTCCAAGTCACCTTTTTATTTGAATCCCTAGTCAATGGAAGGTTTGACTCAATTATTATCGGTCCGCGAAAACAAAGTTCGGGTAAGAAATTCTGTTGACCGGGGAGAAGGTATAAGGCATTCCCCGAGTCCCTTGGTTCTAGCACAGTCGCTTTATTGACTTAAAACTTGGCTTGAATTAAATTTGGGCAAACCGTGATTTATATGATTTTCATGTTTTACCTATCCGCTTCTATTTCTTGATTATTAGAATTGTATAAAAAAAGATTTGGATAAATTACGTCGTCATAACCACGCTACGCAAGCGAATGCGTGATCGAATAACAAAATGAATTAGTTTAAGATAATTGCGCCTCGCAAGCGATCACGACAATCAACTATTTGTAGTACTTTTGAAAAATTACTACATTTGAGAAAATTGATTCTTGAAGATTATTAGAAAAAAGTTAACTATCGCGCCACGCAAGCGAATCCGCAATTTTAACAAAGGATTAACTAAATTAAAAATTAACTGAAACTAACGGATATGGTATGAGATTATTGAATTAATTTATTACATGTTAAATCACGCTACGAAAGCGATTCCGTGAGTTAAATAGCGCCTACTAATTGCCTAGCGTTTAAATAGTTGATACTTAATTAATTGCAAAAAAAAAAAAAATATTTCAGATTAGTTATCCAAACTATTATGAAAATGTGGACCAATTTGTTTGCAAGTATCTGAAAAGAACGAATCATCCTTCTTTGAGAATAGACTAAATTATTTTTATTTTTATTTTTATTTTTTTTAAAAAATGGGGCACCATACGTGCAAATTTCTAAAGTCCCAACATGAGTTCTCTTGAAAGATCACTTTTTATTCAAATAAATATTGCTAAGTCTCTTTTCTGCCTTAGTTATTTCAACTGGCGTTTCTTGTACTTTCAAAATTCTAATCCCAACCAATAAATGCTTGTCATCATCCACCATTAATACTTTCAAAAACGTGCATTATTAGATAGTCATGAAGAGTTATATGTAGAGCCATGCCCATTTTATTACACTAATATAACCATATATATGTTGCCTTTCAATTGAACTTTACTATAAAAGTAAAACACATTACTTCTACAACTGAGGCTATTTGGCCTTAAATTAAGAGGGCAAATGCAACAAGAGTGGCTAGTATTGAAAGATAAGCTTCTCATGTGTTTACAAATGCAACAGAAACCTTAACCTGAAGTTTGGCACAACAGAGGTTCGCCAATGTCAATAATCCAACTTCGAACACTAAGATACTCTTTTTCTTTTTTTTTTCAACGCTAGAATATTCTTGCCTCGCTCATTTTTTAAGTACACTATAATCTAAGTAATTCAAACCAACACCAAAGATCATGGATACTCAGATCACGAGCAGGCAGATTTTAGCACTCGAATATTCAGCTGCCAACTACAAAATAAACCAAACTATTTGACTAAAATAATAAAATGATCACGAGCAGGCAGATTTTAGCGCTCGAATATTCAGAAAATCCTTTGAAGAAAGTTGCTGGAAACAAACTAAACAGGCACATCTTTTCATCATCTTTTATTAAAGAAAAGAACATGCATTACAAGTGCTTGGGAGGTTACCTGAAGAGCAGAAATACAACAGTAGCAAAAATGCAACAGCAGTGACAGCGGAAACAGCAGAAAAGTGAACCCAGAACAAACCTTAAAACTCAGCAACTTTAGTGAAAGAAGAAATAGAAACTAGCTTTATGGACTTTTGTTTTTTAAAGTGTTCTTTTCTATAGAAAACTCACTCCAAAACTCTAAAGTTTCAGCTTACTATTAGACATTAAGCTGTTGATTTTTACTCTTATAATTGTGTTTTTGTAGTGTGTAAAAATATCTAGCAGATGTTTGTTAGAGTTCCCCATATAATGAAGAAAGGGAAGCCCTTAAATAGGGAAAGAAAAGTCAACTTTTTGGACAGATTTTGGTTCACCAAAAACTATGTCCAAAAGGGGCTGAATTTGTGTGCTAAAGGCTGTCCAAAAGGTAAAAGGACAGCCTGAAATCTGCTATGGCAGGAGCCGAAGAGTCACTTCAGCCACCTTACTAAAAGCAAGCTACTAGTACCCTAGTTTTTGACAAAAATATCTAAATTTCAGATTTTAACAACACCAATATCACCCTATTGATTCAAACCAAACTAAGATAGAAAAACACATAACTAGACTTAGAAATATGAACTATAAATCAACTAAGGGAAACTCAGAATCTAATAACTATAAATCAAACAAAAAACAAGTATATTATCCAGACTAACTAATTGAAACCATCAGCTTAATATATCACATACCAACTAATTGTTTTATTATAACAACTATGACTAGACAACATACTTGAATAAACAGAAACTCAATACATTAACTACTAAATAGCCCTAATGACCAAGAGGCAAACAACTGTTAATCAAACTAATAAACAAGTGACTACACGAGATTACTACGAACATAGACGAAATAACAACAAATTTTATACTATAATAAAAACTAAAATCAATCAGTAGGAAACAACAAGAATAACCAAAGAAAAAATAAAATAAATAAAAATCAGAAACATGGGGAAAATATTAGGGGTTGAGTTTACCTAATTTTAGGGACACTCGAGGCCTAATCGAGCGACGAAACGATACCGGAACCTTCAAATAGCGGTTGTCCGACCCCGAAACGCGCGTTTCTTTCGAGCAGACGCTAAAACAAAGAGTATCGGCGTCTTGCAAAAATGAAACGGGCGTCTTTGAGTCGAAAAGTGGACTGAAACGGAGACGCTTGGGCTAGAGATAATAAAATAAGAGGAAAAGGGGAGGAGGAAGGTATAAATTTTAAAGGAGTTGGGGCCACCGGCCGGCGGTGGAACGGCGGTGGCAGTGAGGCGGCCGGCGGTGGTGGATGGCGACATTTAGGGGTAAAATTAGGGGGGAAGTATAGGTATCGTGGAGATCTATCCATTCATGTATGTGTTGTAGGGTGATGACGACCGGAGCTTCAAGAATTTGGGCAAACAAAGTGGCGGCTAGGGTTTTCTAGATCTAAAATACAGGGAGTTTGAGCTAGTTTTGAGGGATTTGGGTTGGAGATTTGGAAAGAGGAGGTTGAGGGGATTGTTTGGTGAGATTTTGGGGTGGTTTGGATGACGGCCGCCACCGGTGGGCGATTTCCGGCGGCGGAGCTGGGCAGCGACGGGCGGAGCTGCTGGGAGGATAAAGAAAAGAGAGAGGAAGAAGAAAGGGGGAGAGGAGAAGAGAAATAAGGGGAAAATGAGGCAATTTTCTGATTATTTAAGGGGTTATATACCTCTTGAGAGATCAAATATGGACCGTTAGATCAAGGGTTGATCAACGGCTAAAATTTAATCACCAATTCATTAAACGAAACGGCGCAGTTTCATTGTGAAACTACGTCGTTTAGCTTACCTCTCAGGTGGGCTTCACCAGACCGGGTCAAATAGAATTGGGCCATTTATTTGGGCTAATTTTTGGCTTAATGTCTTTAAAATTCAACTAGCACAATCCCTACCCCATTTATCAAACCATTAAACAACTCTTAAAACCTATACATATACAAATAAGAACAAAACACACACACACACACACACACACACACACATATATATATATATATATATAGAAGAAAAAGATGGGGCAAAAATTAGGCATTTACATTTCTTGCTGTCACTTTACTGATCTTTGTTGATATTTCGTACTCAATCATGTACATGCATTCATATTATATCTCAGTCTCAGTTATTATTTATTGATTCGTCATATTATTGTTACGGGCTAGATTTCATGATATTTTTAGCCCGTGAGTGAGACTGGAGAGATTGATGACTGAGTGAGTGTGATGATCCGATAGGTCATCTTGTGAATTAGAACCAAACTCTGTATTTCGAAGCCATTAGAACCTCATTCTAGCCTTCCTCGATATGCATGCGCAGTCCGGGAATTGACCTGGAAGGCCTATATGCTAAAAAGAACTGATAAAAACAAGAATTTTTCACTTAAAAGTTAATTTCGATTGACTTCGGTCAAAGTTTTGAGTAAACGGACCCGGACTTGTGTTTTGATGTTCCAGATGGGTCCGCATTGAAATATAAGACTTGGGCGTATGCCCAGAATCGAATTCGGAGGTCCCTAGCTTGAGTTATGAATTTTTATTGAAAATTAAAAGTCGGAAAATCTAATGGTGTTTAAGATTTGATTGATGTTTGGCGTTGTTGATACCGGGACCGTATTTTGGTTCCGGAGCCTGGTACAGGTGCAATATAATATTTATGACTTGTCTGTGAAATTTAGAGAGAAACGGAATTGGTTTGACGAGATGCAGACGTCTGGTTGAGAAATTAGAAGTTTCAAAGTTTTCTTGAAAAATATTCATTCGATTTGGTACTAAATTCGTAGTTCTAGGTGTTATTTTAGCGATTTGATCACGCAAGCAAGTTCCTATGATGTTTTATGACTTGTGTGCATGTTTGGCTTGGAGCCCCGAGGGCTCGGGCGAGTTTTGGATACACTACGGAGTGAAATGAACTTAGAAGTCATAGCTGGTGTGCATCAGACCTGCAGGTCTCGCATTTGCGAAGAAACCCCGCAATTGCGAAGTTAGTTTGGAGGGATCTTCGTATTTGCGAATAAGGAGGTTGCATTTTCGATCCTCCAGCATCGCATTTGCGAACAAAATGTTCGCATTTGCAAAGGGAACAAAAATGCGATAGGTTCGTATTTTGCAATACTTTTCTCGCATTTGCGGGCTTCACATTTGCAAAGCCCAAGTCGCCTTTCCGACATCTGCAGCTATGTAAAAGTGACTTAGACGAGATTTTTCTCCCATTCTTCAAATTTTTAAAACCTAAAACACAAGAGCGATTTTCCAAAGAATTGTTCTTCCCCAAATCATAGGTAAGTGATTCTAAACTAGTTTCTTTCAATCTTTCACTACATTTTACAAGATTTCAACCTAGAATCTAAGGTTATCATGGTGGAATTGGGGATTTTTGGGTAGAAACTAGGGATTTCGAAAATTGGGGATTTAGACCTCAATTTGAGGTCGGATTCCAAAACTAATTATATATCCGGGCTAGGGGTGAATGGGTAATCGGGTTTTGGTCCGAATTTCGGGTTTGGACCAAGCGGGCCCGGGTGTTGACTTTTTCAAAAATGGCCTATATTGAATCCTTCGCAATCGTGGGTAGTTCCTAAGGCTTAAATTGAATAGTTTGGTTGGTAATTTGCTAGATTCTATTGGTCCGGAGGCTTGTTTGAAGGGAAAAGCTGTGGTTGAGCTTTGAGTTTGGCCGTTCGAGCAAGGTAAGTGTTGTGTTTAACCTTGGCTTGAGGGATTAGGTCTTATTCGGTTATTTGCTACGTGTTTGAATGTTGAGTACAACGTATAGGTGAGGTGACGAGTACCTATGCGTTGTTATCGAGTCATAGCATGCAAGTGAGTCTTATTCATGAAATTGTAGCTTTCCGTGATCATATTACTCATGCTTAGGCTAGTTTATCGTTACGTTGATCGTTCTTATCATATTTACGAATTTTGGTGTTGATTGAGTATTGTTTCAAGTTGAGGTTGGTATTGTGAAACCAAATGTTGAAGTAAGACTTGTTCTTGATATTTCTATCTCCGTGTTGTTATTGTTCCTTGTTTTGGTGACGGAGAGTGTTAATGCACGAAGGGTGATGCCGTGCCATGTTTTGTTAGTGTTAATGCACGAAGGGTGATGTCGTGCCATATTATGAGTGTTAATGCACGTAGAGTGATACCGTGCCATGTTATGAGAGAGTTAATGCACGAAGGGTGATACCGTGCCATTTTTATTTGATTCATATGGTGAGGTCGAGAGTAAAAGCACGAAGGGTGATGCCGTGAACTTTCTTTTGTTGTGTTACTTTTCCTTATCTGTTCTTATTATATCGGGATCAAAGTCCTTGATTCTGTTGTGATCCTTTATCTTGTGACCCCTCAGCATGCCCCCTTCCCAATATTACTTGTCTTGTTTCTTTTATTGTTGTTATTGGTATCTATATTGTTATACTGCACAGGTTTATTTGTGGGTGTCTTGTCTTAGCCTCGTCACTACTTCCGCTGAGGTTAGGCTCGACACTTACAAGTATATGAGGTCGGTTGTACTGATGTTGCACTGCACTTCGCGTGTAGATTTTGATACTGGCCCGAGTTGATCATGAGTTTAGCTGCTGGCTTCATCTGATTGGAGACCCAAGGTAGCCAAGTTGGCACCCGCAGGCCCTGGCATCCCCTTCTATACATTATCTTTACTGTTTCTTTTGTATCGAAAATAGTTGTATTTTCTTCAGACATTTACTTGTAGTTAAATCTTAGAAGTTCGTGAATTGTGACTCTAGATTCTGGGTAGTATTATATATTGACGTTGTTTTGGATTTCTGCACTCTTTTCAACTTGTTATAGATTGATTGTTGTTAATCACTGAAAGGTTTAAGAATTGGCTAAAGATTCTCTAACGTTGGCTTGCCTAGCACGTTAAATGTTAGGCGCCATCACGGTCCCGACAGCGAAAATTTCGGGTTGTGACAAGTTGGTATCAGAGCACTAGGTTGCCTGGGTCTCACAATTCACGAACAGGCTTAGTATAGTCTGGGAGATCGATACAGAAACGTTTGTACTTATCTCTCAGGGGCTACTGAGTTTAGGAACAATGTCATTTCTATTCTTCTTTATCGTGCGATTTTGTTCTCTCAGTGCTAATCAAACTCTTCTACTCTTGTTCTTTCGCAGATGGTGAGAACACGTACCTCATCTTCAGGTGAGCAGCAGCCAGAGCCCCCAGTGGCAGCTCCTACAATGGGCAGAGGACGAGGCCGGGCCGTGCCAGAGGCTGAGGCAGGGGCAGGGCTCAGCCCAGAGCTCGAGCATCAGCACCAGCAGCAGAGCCTCAGGTGGAGTTTGATGAGGAGGCTCCAGCCCAAACTGTTCCAGCGGGACCAGCTCAGGTCCCAGAAGGGTTCATCGCCACCGCAGTGCTATAGGATGCTTTGGTCCGTTTGGTGGGCCTGATGGAGAGTGTAGCCCAGACTAGAACTTTTCCCATGGCACCAACCGTCTCTCAGGCTGGAGGAGGAGCACAGACTCCTGCTACTCACACCCCAGAGCAGGTGGCTCCCCAGTATCAGACTCCACCAGCTCAGCCAGTTTGAGTAGTTCAGCCAGCTGTTGCGGCACCGGCCGGTGATGGTCATGCTATGACTCCCGAGGCCTTGTTGAGATTGGACAAGTTCACCAAGCTCTTTCTAGTTCACTACAGTGGTGCACCTTCTGAGGATCCTAGTATTATCTTGACCGCTGTCATGAGGTGCTGCGGAACATGGGGATAGTGGAGACCAAGGGGGTCAACTTTGTTGTGTTTCATATGACTGGTTCCGCCAAGAGATGGTGGAATGACTTTGCATTGTCCAGACCAGCTGGGTCGCCTGCTTTTACTTGGGACCAGTTCTCTCTGATATTTCTTGAGAAGTTCCTTCCTGTAACATTAAGAGAGAACTATCATAGGCAATTCGAGTGTCTCTAAAAGGGCAGTATGACCGTCACTCAGTACGAGACCCGTTTTGTGGATTTGGCCCGTCATGCTATTCTTCTGCTTCCTATCACACCCCTTTTCTACCCCCAAAAGATATATGTTATGTATCATGGGTTAAAGAGTTTTTCCAATTAAAGTGACAAGTTTGAGTAGGGATTATTTCATTTACAGAGTCTCCACTTGGAATTGATTTTTGGGTGTTCCAAGTCACCTTTTATTTGAATCCTTAGTCAAAGGAAGATTTGACTTTTTTATTATTGGTCTGCGAAAACAAAGTCCAGGTAATGAATTTTGTTGACCGGGAAGAAGGTGCAAGGCATTCCTCGGGTCCCGTGGTTCTAGCATAGTCGCTTTATTGACTACACTTGGATTTAAATTACTTTTAAATAAACTATGCTTTTTTTTGTTTTTATGTTTTGCCTATGTCCGCCTTCATTGTTGATGACTTCATTAATCTCAAACTAGGACGAGTATCCCCGACCCTAGCTTACACTAACCAAGACGAGTATCCCCGACCTTAGATCGTGTGTCGCACCTGAAAGTGGAGCCTATTCGAAGTTAATCAAAAAAAAACTTTATTGTTTTGAGGAAAAAGGAAATTGGAACAAGACGTGGATTCGCGACCTTGCCATTTTATTTATATACTTATTCTGAAGTGAGTCTTCCTGACATCAGCTAAGAGAAAATTATTTATCTTTGTTAAACCTATTATTTAAAGACCAGATCATAAAAGGTAGACCTCTTTGTAGCATGAAGATAGCGAGACCATGTATGGATATTTAGTTTATATTGAGCCTACCCGCACCAATTAAGGCATTATGATTGTTTTATTAAAGTTGTAAGAATATGTAAAAAAACGAGGAAAGACGAAGCAACTAAATGGATTTCCATTCGTTATTTAATATGAATGCAATGCCCAATAAGCAACATAACTCCTATTTTTGTATCTTAAATCTTATCTACATGTACTCTCAAATTCCATAAAGAAACGATGCAACAGTTGTTTCCACATTAGTCAAAGTAAGAACTTTGACTTTGGTAAGTCCAATTACTATAAAATGACACCAAATGGACCCACAAAAAAATGACCACGAATGAGATTAATAGACTATCAATTCCTCATTTTGAACCTTAATATTCTTTTTAGGTTCTCACTTAAAACACACTTAATAATGATAACAATAAATCAGAGACAGGCTTGGAGGAGAATACAACAGAGAACTTAAGCCAAAGAGGCACGAACAACTTAAACAAAGCCGCGACGGACTAATTACCCAACACAAAGCAAATAGTAGGGAACCTCATGGCTAAACTTTCAGTGTTTTACAAAGCAACTTTAGAATACAAGAAAAGGACCTTAAGACTGAAGTTACACATTACAGATCAAATAACCAACTAAACTTTAACACTTGATCGCAAAATGTTTGACAATTATGTCGAGCTTTGGATAAAAAGGTCCCAAATCTAACCATAATAATCAGCCCTACGAGATCTTTATCTTTTCAGCAACTAAAATATGCTAGCAGAATGCTGTTTTAACTACCAATGTGTATATAACCATTACAAACGGTAGGCTTGAAACATGGATAACATGTCGAACGTTTATCCAATCCAGTAAAGCGCATCAAACATGTATGAAGAGCTGAAATGATCCTTATCTTCAATCAATCACTATAAAAGTTGCATTATAAAGTTTAAAGGTTACCTGAAGAGCAGAAAACAATACAGCAGTGAAACGAGCAGAAACGGCAGCAGAAGCAGCAGAAGCAGCAATAGGAATAGCAGTGAAATCAACAGTGTTAAAGCAGCCCAGACTTAGTAAAACGAGTGATTTTTCAAGAGAAGGAACTCAGAAACAAACTCTAAGACACTACTGTTTTTCTGAAAAATTATGCACTCTAAGACCCACCCCTAAAGCTCACAATTTCAGCATTATATTTTTTTAGCTGCTGATTTTTCTCTCAACTTTTGTGTATTCAAACAACTCTACAAATGTTATCTCCGTGTCCTCGATTGTGTTAAAATGAGCTCTTAAGTAGGAGAAAGAAGCACCTTTTGGACAGATTTTGGTTTACCAAAAGTCTGTCCAAAAGGACTAACTTTTGCTACCAAATACCTGCCCAAAAGACATACTTTTGTGTGCTAAAAGTCTGTTCAAGGACTGTCCAAAAGGGGAAAGGACAGTCCTTTAACAACTGTGGCAGAAGCATGAGGTAAAAGGATACTTTCAGCCACTCTAACACTAAAAGTAAGCTACTAATGTACCCATACATGATTGAACTAACTAATCTTCAATTTTTAACCAAATAACTGTACCACCCCATGTTTTTAAACAAAAACCAAGAAACCATATAACTAGACTGAAGTTATCAACCAAACAGACAAACATCAGTTGCTAAGTAACAACTAGATTAACAACACTTCAGCATAATTCAAAAAGTAATCTAGAACCAAACGACCTAGTTAAAACATAAACTTAATTGCAACAATGGTTAAAAGCTAACGGAATTGGTTATGATCTAATTAGAACATCAAACTAACTAAAACTCATAGTAACTAAACCAAACAGGTAATCAAGATCAACACAATCAGCAAGTAATTGATATTAACTAAAACTTTAAACAACGAGAATCGATACGAGCCAGTGTTCAGTTTAAACTAAACTAGAACAACTATCCTAATTTAACTAAATCAAAAAGCATATATTACATGATTAGGAAAAAGCATAGACATAGAACACAAATTAAAACCTAAACCTAATCGCTAAAGAAACAGAAACTATATTAAGCGTTAGACTAGAACGACAGCTAACATAATTTAACTTAAATAAGAAAACTACAATCAAAAATATTAAAACAACAAATTAGAAACACGGCGGAGAAGATTAGTATTTTACCTAAGTGCTCAGGCTTCGAACCAGTAGTACAACACAAATAGTGGTGAATCGACCTCTATGCCTCTTTTTCTCGATGACAAATGCCGAAAAATACAAACTCTGGCGACCCAAGTTGAGTCCAGCACTGTGTCGAAGAGAAACAGAGACTAAGGGTCGTATTTATGATAGATGGAAGCTCACTGGCAGCAGTAAGGTGGCAGTGAGGTGGCTGGCCGAAACTTGCTGGATTTTGGAGGGGTTTGAAGGTTTTGGGGCGGAGAATGGAGAAGAGGAGAGTGAGAGTAGGCTGATGGTATGATTTTCATGGGGTTTGGAGGTGGTGGATGGCGGCTAGGGTTTCAAATTTTCCTAGATTTATGGAGATTGGTGAGGATTTAAAGGATTTGGGGTTTGGATTCATGGAGAGGAGGTTGAGAGGAAGAAAAGGTGAAATTTTGGGGTGGTTTAGAGGTGGTCCGCCTCCGGTGGGCGATTTTCGGCGGCGGCATGCGGCGGCGGGGAGAGGACTTGGTAAAGAGGTGAGAGAGAGAAGAGAGAGGAAGAAGATGGGAAATTAAGGGGGGAAATGGGGCAAAATTTTGGGTATTGGAGGGTTTAAATATTGGGGATGGAGAATGAATGAGGGTCGTTGGATCAAATGAGATTGAATGGAGAGATTCAATCTTACTCTACTAAACAAAATGACGTGGTTTTGTTACCATGCTCAGCAGACCGTCAAATGGACCGTGTTTGGCGCGCTTGGGCCGCCGATTTAGGGCCAAATTTTGTCCAATTCGGCTAAAAACACCACTTAGCCCAATTCTTTAGTCCCTTTTAATTAAACTATAGTCAATTCCTAAAAACTACACATACATATAATAAATAAAAGAAAAAGAAAAGGAAAAAGCAAAAATTAGGCATTTACAGCTGCCCTTATTTGCTCGAGAACATGAAGAGTTTTCGTGTAAAGATAGTGAATGTTGTTGATGCCCCCTTTTTCTAAAGGCGAAATTGGGTTTATGACATTTGGGCGGATAACTCTTTTCCTTTTGGGAATTGGGTTTGCAATTTAGAAGAGTCGCCACCTAATGATTAAGTGCATTAGGACACTAAGAAATTCAAGAGAGAAGAAGAACCAGAGAATGGGTAAGGGCTTGAAATTATCTTGGGAGGAAGGTGTTAGGCACCCCCAAGATCCACTAGTGTGGTTCCCGGTCATGCTACAATTGTGACTTTGAATGGAAACAACAAGTAAGCAAACAAGACAACTTTCACACAATGATTGCAATAAGGAAAGTATAAAAATTAAAAGCGTGTTGAAGATTAGAAATAGGCGATTTCATAATTGTTTAAAGGATGTATAAATGCAGAAAGGGGGGTCAAATAATTGGTACAAATAATCAAACGAAGGAGTAAAAGAGGCGGAGGTTTGGAGAAAAACAGTGCTGGAAATTAAATATCTAAAAGAGACTTTTAAAGGATTGAAGTAAAACAAGGAGTTTTAAGAACTGAAAATTTATAGCTTTTATAAAAATTCTGAAAAAAAAAAGAAAATAAACAAGTAAAGAGGGAGGGGGGTCCTAGGTTTATAAATAACATGGATCACCCCATGAAACACCCGGTAACCATTAATACACGTGGTGTTATCGCGTGGTCATCATATCCATGTCTACCCTTACCCACCCTGTTAAGGTATTAAATCGCTGAATGGTCTCGTTACTTATTGCATGCTATTACCCGCCCCAATCCTATCAGTCCCGGAGGCACTTCGGACTACTAATCCTAAAGGGAAGGGATTGGCTTTTCAGAGTTTTAAAAGGACAAAAAACCTTGTGCGACAAACAAAAACACATAAAGCAGTAAAAGGGGAAGCACAAGCAGTTAAAGGCTCAAATAGGCCTCCTCATTCAAAGCAACAAATTATTTAGCATGACTTACAGGTACTGATTAGGCCTGAATTAAATTTAAAGCGTTAGGACAGGCTGATTTATCACATATTTCTCAGATGAGGAATCCGAATTAGCCTTGTCTGGTTGTAGTTTATCAAAACTGACACAGTTAATTAATCAACTAATGGTTGCCTAGGTGAGACCTATAGACATGATATCTAACAGGGCGTACTGATTTAAAGAAAAGATTACTGGTTTTATAAACAAAAGACCTGCAGATTTTAAACGACCTTGTGGCTGATTTTAGACTCATGGATGAAATAGATGAAGCTGATTCAGTTGATTACTCTTATAGACATGATTTCTAAGCGTTATTGGTTTTAAACGATTACATAAATGCAAGAGTCCTATAGGCATGGTATCTAGAATGAAGTTGATTATTATTAGACCTATGATGGTTTGCCTAATGACATGTATATGCAGAAGTGCAGAAAACCTATGATCATGATTTCTATATGCGGAAATGCAGAAACTTAGAGACAGGATTTCTATAGGCAGAATTTCTAAGATGAGAATGCAGAAGTGCAGAGATTTATAAGTAACCTTATGAACAAGTTATCTACATGAATGCAGGAATTTATAAGTAACCTATAAGTATGCTGTCTATATGAACGCAGGAATCAGAAAATCAAATAGGCAAGTTATCTACCCTTTGCATGCATTCATTCCAATCCCTTTCCACTAGCCATCCCCAATAGTTATTACAAATTATTACAGACCCGAGTGAATCAAGAAAAGTAAAAAAATTACATCAGAAACTCAAGCTACAACCAAACAGCCTAATTCAGACTCAAAGTCCAACAATATGAGATAAACCCACTTCCAGGATCAGATTTCCAAAAGCCTTTCTCATGTTTGGGATGTATCAAAGTTCCCAAGAGTCTCAAAGGGGCTTCGGGCAATGCTTACACCCCAAATGCATTGCAGAATTAGATCATGGTACAGTGTGGAAAGGCCAGCCCTCAAATGTCCAAGTTCAGAGGGAGCTCAAGGTCCCAAAGCAGGGCTAATAGGAGGGGGGCAGAACGTAAGAGTCTAAGAGTAAGTGTAAGTGCATAGAGGGGAATTAGGGAAGGCCATGGCAGGCTGGTGGTCATGCCCAGCAATTAAGAGTGCTGGCACACCCCTAACCAGCCTGTTAGCCAAATATAAGGAGTTAGGTTCCATTGAGGACCAGGTTCTGACCTGGGCAGTAATTTGGATACTGCCAGGCCAAGAACCTTAACTCAAACACATAAAAGGAATAGAGGGTAGGGATTCACAATAGAAACAGGTACAAGGAAAGAATAGTTTAATCACTAAACATGAACAGCAAAGTAAACAAGAGTGCTGAAACTATAAAGTAAACACATAGGGGGTGAGGCAGAAAATTGAATCAGAACATACCAGTCTAAGGGAAAACATGTAAAAGCAGTAATCTCGAAAAGGCCAAATTGCAAGCAAAGTAGTTCCCAAAGATTTCAAGCGAAGCAGAGTGTTGAAAGAGTATTGAATTCAAAACAGTATTGCAAGTGTGTAAGTATTGAATTGGAAGTTAAGGATTGGTAGTGTCCGTCCCCTTAAAAGTGCAGAAGGGCAGTCCCTTTTATAGTGCAGAAAACAAGTAAGAGAGGCCAGGAAAATAACATTGAAATCAATCACCCTTTGGTTAAGGGATTCTGATTTCAACGGGTAAAAGCCTGTTAAGGAAAGGAGTTTTAATTAAAACCATTTCAAAGTAGCATAAGAAGGGTAAATACATAGGAGTTATTTAAGTAAAACAATCAGTGGTATACGGTTTGTGCTAAATATGGCAAGGGAATCAATCAAACAGCCAGTGAAACCAAAATTACAAGTTCAATTAGAATGAACCAAGTCAGGAAAGGTAAAGGAAGTTCAATCAAAGAAAATCAGTGACAATCTGTCAGCCTTATTAAAAGGATTTCAGAATCAATCAATTAGTTGGTAAACCTTTTGAAAGAGGAGTTTCTCATATGTAAAGCACACAAATAAGTGAATCAAGAAGGGATTGTCAAGTTATTTGAAAGAGAAGTTAATCAAAGAGAGGTCCAGAATGATAAGCAAAAGTGGTATAAGTCTAGTTTGTAGACTCAAAACGAGTCTGGGAGTCCAGGGTCCCAAAATAGAACCCTAACTCGCACACAAATCAAAATTGCCAAGAAACCCTCAAATCCTAGGGTTTTCGAATTGAATCAGACATAGAGGTGAGAAAGCAAGCCACTTGGGAGAGGCTCAGAAGTCTTTTCCTAAGACTTATGAGAAACAAACATACATGATAGAAAGAAAACTAATTCAAGGTCATGAGAACATGTTTGAGAAAACCCGGAATTTACACAGGTTCAGAAGAAAGAGATGATACGCGCTTAAACAAAAGTAGATGAAATATGCTTAGTAAGAACACAAACAGAGTTCAGTAAAGTAAATAAAAATCAAAGAACTCGACCGTAAACACATAAAGCAAAGAATAAGGAAAACAACACGGATTAATATGTGAGCACAGGAATAACATGTAGAGTAGAAAAAAAAGAAAATAGATGAACAGTACATGCGTAGTAAAAGAAGTTAGACAAACACACATAAAGAAAGAACAACAGAGTCAGAAAGATGCTTTTGAAAACCTTTCAGAAACCCTAAATCGAAAGAAAAAATGATTTTAAAAAAGGAAATTTGGGGAAAATCTTTTAAACGTTCAATAGAACATAGACATGTTCCAGATCTAAGAAAATAAGCAAGTAAAGAACCTCGGACAGCTTAGGGTTGCAGAGAAAAACACTAGGAATGAGAAACGTCTTGAGGAAAGTCAGATCTTGAGTCGAAAAGACTCATATTGCTCGAATATGCCGGAGTAATGGCCAGTGAAGCCATAGATCTACAGATCTGAGAAGGTCTTGGAGAGAACCATCAAAGTTAGGTTTCACAGCCTTGAATAGCTTAGGTCTAATGGTGAGGAAGGGTGAGTACAGACCATCCATGACCTGAGACGCCATGGAATCCGGTGGAAACCCGGTGAAATAAGGTGGGAGACGATTAGGGTTCCAGGAAGGTTCGAGAGAATTTGAGAGACGAAGGGGTTCAAAGGTGGTCTCAGATGAAATCAATTAGGTTAGGGGGGGTTTGGAGACTAAAAAAGGAAAGGGGAACTTATGGCCGTTGATCAAAACGATCAACGGCATGGATCAAAGGGGAGCCGGGTGGGTTTTTTAATTGGGTCAGGGGTCGGGTAATTTAGGGATTGGGATGGTTTAATTTGGGGCAGAATTGGGTCAAATTGAGGTCCAAAATTGAAAGGAAATGGGGGATGTAATTGAAATAGAAATGGGCTAAATATTAAATAGCCAATTTTCACCTTTTATTTTATAAAAATAGTGAAAAATTATTTTAGAAGCAAATTAAAAGTAATGAGCTAATTAATAATACATAAATATTAATTTAAAAAATACTGGAGCTAATTTTACAATTATAAAATACTATTAATCGTAAAATAGGCTATAATTGCAATTATATGCAATTTAGCTTTAAAAATACCAAATAAATTTGTAAAAATATAAAAAAATCACCTTAATTATATTTTGGTGTAAATATGCGAATAAAATAAGTTATTCACAAAAAGGATAGTTTTGGGGAATAATTACTAATTTTTGTACTGCTAAAATGGACAATAAATTGATTTTAAATTCTTTAAAAAATTAGGAAAAAAGACCAAAACTCTTGGGCATGCTTATATATGTATGTACATGCTATTTTGAAAGTATTTTGTATATAAAAATACCTAGGGAAAAATTGGGTATCAACAGCTGCCCCTCTTTACCCGGGAAGGATGAAAGAGTTGTTGGGTAAAGATATGATGGCCAATTTTGACCGAACGAAACGATTTGAAGAATTTTGATCGAGCTCTGGTTCTTGAGCTGCCTACATACCCCTGGTCTTACAGGAATCAGGCCATATGTAGTTCGGGATCCATAGGCGGAATATGCCGATGGAGATTTTCGAAAAGCGGACGAGATGGTCGAGTCTGATAGGCTGCGGGAACTAGAGCGGGATCACTCCTGCTGAGACGGCCGTTGCTAGCCGGTTTACCTACAAATGAGCAATGCGAATATATATTGTGCATAAATTTAAACGTGATGCAAGTTCCCGTTGGACCATGAATGTTGTCTTTGGACGTTAGGATTGGACGTCCTGGGCCATGAGCGTATGATAAAGGATTCGCAGGCTATGAAATGATGTTCTCGGGCTATGAGAGTGATGCCTCCGAACTATGATGCCTTTGAATAATGATATGCAAAAGACAAAATGGGGTCCTCAGGCCATGGCATGGTGTTATCGGGCTATGAAAATGGTGCCTCCGAACAATGACGCCTTTGGACAATTTGGCGATCTTTCAGCCCATGAAAATGCAGGATTTGGTGATCTTTCAGCCGATGCAAGACTTAAATGAAGTGGCGATATTTCAGCCGATGCAAGATTTAAATGAAGGTGGCGATCTTCCAGCCGATGCAAGACATAAATAGAAATGGCGATATTTCAGCCGATGCAAGATTTAAATAGAGGTGGCGATTTTTCAGCCGATGCAAGACATAAATAGAAATGGCGATATTTCAGCCGATGCAAGATTTAAATAGAGGTGGCGATATTTCAGCCATGCAGATGGAAGTAGAGCTTAACCTCGGAAGGTAGAATGATAGCCTTATGCAATGCAGAAAATGCAGATGGAGGTAGAGCTTAACCTCAGAAGGCAGAATAGTAGCCTTATGCAATGCAGAAAATGCGGATGGAGACAGAGCTTAGTCTCAGAAGGCAGAATAGTAGCCTTATGCAATGCAGAAAATGCGGATGGAGGTAGAGCTTAACCTCGGAAGGCAGAATAGTAGCCTTATGCAATGCAGAAAATGCAGATGGAGGTAGAATTTCATAGCTGGTGGCTTGATAGCTGATAGTTGATTGCGATATTGTGCCTGTTGGGGATATCATGTACGGATAGCAATTGTGAGTGGGTGTGATGGTTCTGAAGGTTGCATTCCTGAAAAGTATGAGTGCATAAATATACTCGGTGATTTGCGACTTGGGTGCATGTATCCAAAGAAAATTCGTGAGTTTTGTAGAGGGGGGAAGGTTAGTTCGTATTCCCCGTGGACTTTGCTCGTCCTGCTTGGCTCTGTTTTCGGTGATGCTGTGTATCATTGGGGTAGCGTCGCTAAACAAAGCAATTTGATAATAGCTATGCATGATTTAGTAAAGTATAACATATATGTATAATGGAGAAATAATTTTTCTTTAGATGAACCGATGACTGCGACGCGGTCCATGACGTTGCAACCTTTCTCGCTCCGAAATTTTGAGGGTCCTCCTCAAAATTCTGCCCCAGTTTACTGGGTTGCTGCTTGTGACGGTTGCTTGCGGTAAATGGCTGAAATCAACTTCAGATTTTGAGGGTCCTCCTCAAAATTTTGCCCCAGTTTCCAATATCGGGGGAAATGATGATTTTATTGAATTGTGACCGAACCCATAAGGCTGCCTACGTATCCCCTCTTAAACGGGAATCAGGTCAGGCGTAGTTCAAATTACATCATATAAGGAAATCATAAATGTTACACATAGTATCGCTTTACTGCATCCGAATTTATCGGCTTTGGCCAAACTTCTCCGTCCATTTCTGTGAGTATGAGGGCTCCTCCTATTAGAACCCGGTGAATCAAGTATGGACCCTGCCAGTTGGGAGAGAATTTCCCCTTGGCTTCATCTTGATGTGGAAAGATTTTCTTCAATACCAGCTGTCCTGGTGTGAATTGTCTTAGCTTGACTCTTTTGTTGAAGGCTCGGGACATTCTGTTCTGATAAAGTTGACCATGACAAACTGCGTTCATTCTTTTTCCATTATGAGGGCTAACTGCTCGTAGCGACTCTTTACCCATTCTGCGTCGTCGAGCTCAGCTTCTTGTATGATCCTTAACGAGGGAATTTCTACCTCGGCAGGAATGACTGCTTCTGTACCATAAATAAACCAGCATATAGGGAGTTGCCGCATTGATGTGCGAACTGTGGGTTGCGGGTACCCCCAAATGAAAAAGCAAATGATAGCTTCCTCGTGCCACTGCTTTATGTTTTTCTATCATTTTCCTTAGTACGTCTTGATATATTCTTTATTGGCGGCTTCTACTGGATCCATTCATCTGAGGTCTGTAAGCTGTAGGAAATTCTTGTTGTTATCCTGAAGGACTTCACACATGCCTTCATCAAGTCACTGTTGAAGATGGAGCCATTATCAGTAATGATCGACTCTGGACATCCCGAACCGACAGATGATACAACGGTCGCGGGACGAAGTCTGCCAGACTTTCTTAGTCATGGCTTTGTGGAGGCTGCTTCAACCCATTTGGTGGAATAATCAATTGCCACTTAGAATGAACTTGTGCCCGTTGAGTGCGGCAGGCTCGATAGGTCCGATGACATCCATCTCGCTCAAGCGGCGAAGGCCATAGCGAGCTTGTTTGCAGTAAGCTCGTTCTGGAGGCACCTTTATGATGTCTGCATGTATCTGACAGCGATGGCACTTCGGACAACTGGATGCGTCCGTTTCCATGGTCAATCCAAAAAACTAACCTGCCCGGAGTATCAATTCTTAGCTAAGACAAAACCGTTCTGTATGTGGATCCGGCAGGTTCCCAGCCATGGGATTTCTCTAAAAGTTTAGATGCTTCCTTTCGTCATACAACACCTTAGCAATCCCAAATCAGGAGTCCCTCCTATACAGAGTTCCTCCGCTGTGAAAGAAAATTGTTAGATAATCTCTGGAGTAATGCGCTTCTGAGTGGGAATTCTGCAAGCTCTGGTTATATTCTCCTTTGGTTAAATATTCCTTATGTCATGAAACCAAGGCTTTCCGTCTTCTTCTTCTTCGACTTGAGCACAGTAAGACTGGCTGATTGTAGATGTACATGGGAAGTAGATCAATGAAAAGTTCTTAATCTGGATGTTGTATCATAGAGGCCAGGGTAGCCAATGCATCGGCGAACCCATTCTGGACCCCTGGGACATGTTGGGATTACGTCTTTGTGAATCTTTCCTCAACTCCTGTACACGAATGCAGAATACCGGGAGTATCTTTGGAATTCTTTAGTTGCCCATTCTTCTTGGACCTGATGTATGAGCAAGTTTCTGAAATCCCCGATTATTATCAGCTCTTGAATGTTTCATGAGGTCACATGGCCATCTTGAGCCCTAAAGATGTCAGTGGCTTGTTACTCGCATATTGTGGTGCATCGAACCTAAGCTTGGCGGATACCGGATAATGCTAATCGGTTTCAGATACTAGGACTGCCCCACTATGCCAACTCTTAAAATTTGCCTGCTCCCATCGAAAAACATCCTTGCCAACCATCGTAGGGATTCTTGAATGTCTTCTCCTACAAATATGTACCTCTTCAAGGAAAATACGTCTTCAGGGGTTCATTATTTCTCCCGTCCACGGGATTCTCTCTGCATCTTTAGCAATGTTCTATTGTGTTCCTCTTATGTTGTTTTCCTACTGGAGTGTGCCGATGTTAAGTCTTAGTTCTTTTCTTAAGGTTTCTTGATTTTATTTTCTTTTTTTGATATTTGCTGCCTGATTTCTCTTGTCTTTCCATCTCTATACTCGATTGATGGTAGAAAACCCTAAAATTTGGGGGTTTATTCGAGTTTGAGACTATTTGCTGATGTGATTGCTTGTTTCCTCATCTCTGAACTTGTTATGGTTCTCAAAACGCATAATTTCTTTGGACCTATTCGAGTATCCTTTCTGTAGTTGTTTTCATCTTACTGGTCGACTGTGTTTCGAATCTTTTTTTTCAAACTTTTATTTTTGTATGATTCTGACTCCTGCTAAACTCTATAAAGATCTTTTACATTGACCCTTTTGCATGCTATTGGATACTCCCTCTCTCTGTTACCGAGTGACTACTGATTTTGTGATTGCATGAGAACTTCTTTTTGTCATAAGATTCAAGCCTTGCATGGCTTAATGGTCTATGCACTCTTTATAGGATAAATTTCCCTCTTCAAATAACCCTTAATTGGGACTGAGTTTCAGGACCCCTCGTTTAAGTTTGATTGATTTTTTCCTTGTTTACTGATTTCCCTATTTCTTGGGTTGATTTGAAAGCTTTTCCTTAGCCTTTCGATTTCTCCTAGTTCTGACTTGGTTTATTGTTTATTCATGAATCAGTAATTTCGAATCCCTGACTCCTTGGATTTACTATGTACTGATTGCCTCTATATTCTGCAGCTTTACTACATGTTTTCTTACCTATTTGGTTAACCGAGTACTTTCAGAGATTCTTCCCTTAATTAAACCTTATGTATTTTACCCCTAATTATCTACTTTTGCACAAGATTGCTACTTTGATTTCTTTCCTTAAAAGTTTCTGTCCACTTACCGTTTGCGTTTAAACTCCTTGATAAAGGAAGTCTTTGATACTGATTGATTTTTAATTGATACACAGTTCCATAATATTTTCTTGCCTTGCTTATCTAACCTATTTTCAAACTATAAATACCGGCTTTCCATTAAACAAAGGACACAGGAACACTTTAGTTTCTGAACTCCGCACCCACACTCAAAGTATTCTCTCTTGTTACTTCTACTGTGGGCCTGCTCTTCAAGCCCTGCTTACTTGCTTTTACTGTATTTTTGCTCTTTTTGGAAGCTGGTATGTCCTGATTAAGATTTTCAGCAATCACAACAATGTGTTTATTTAATACTTTTACCCTTCTTGTCTGGCCTACTTGTTGTGTTTAGTTCAGTACTTATTTAGCATGCTACAATTTACTTTATGCCTGTTCTGCACCTACTATGCATCCCAAATGGTTTTGATGCTAATGGTTTGTTGAGGTATGACAGTATAAGTATTTGCTGTTTATTGACTCAAACTTGATTCCCCTGGATCATAAACCTCTATGTCACCATCATATGTTGGTATTCTTTGTGATCTGCAACGCATAACAACACTCTTCTATTGCTTGTTGTATGCAGACTTAGCTTAATGCCTAAGTACATTACGCTCTTTGTAAAATCCCCAATCGCTGCAAACCCTTTGTGTGAAATCCTCAATTCCTGTAATTGTTTCCCAACCCCTCTTCCCCTCTTCTGTGCTTTCTTTAGTTCTTTAAAAAACTTCTGTTTCTTCACTTGCACTCTCTCTTAGACTTAAGTTCTGCCCCCCTCTTTGAGTCTGCCTTGGGACCCTTTGAGCCACTCGAAACTTGGACACTTTGAGGGCTAGCACATTCCACACTGCACTTGTCCCTTCTGGTAATACAATTAGGTTGAGCACTGCCCGGAGTCCCATTGGTAGGCTCTTAGGGAACTCTGACACGCTTCAAATTGGAGGAAAGGCTTTGGATGATGGTCTTTGAGTTGGTCTATTCTCATAATTCAGGCGGGAAGTCAAGAATTCACGGCCCTTTAGGGTTGCATCTTGTTTCTTTGTATTTTTCTGAATGTATTTGTTACTCTGGTTTGTAATAAATTTGTAAAGATACTCGGGCTGGTAGGTGAAACAGGGTTGGGGTAACTTTTTATGCATGCAAAAAGGTAGAAATCGTGCCTAACAGGACTGTTCTAATCTGCATATTCAACTACATATAGAAATCCTGGCCTATGGATTGTTACAATTCTGCATATTCAACTCCGCCCTATAAATCATGCAATATAAGGATTGTTCCAACTCCATTCTGCATATTCGAACTGCATTTAGAAACCATGTCTATAAGCGTTCAATTTCTGCATTTAGATGCCATGTCTTATGAGTTTTTAAATAAGTTCTGCATTTAAGAAACAATGTCTATAAAGGTTCAATTTCTGCATTTAGATACCCATGTTTTAAAACAAGTTTCTGCCATCTAGAAAATCACGTCTATAAGTGTATAAATCTAGGCAACGTGTAGGGAAACATGGCTATAGAGTCTCTAACTGAAATCTGATTCGCTTTCACCCATTTCTAGACGTTAAATCAGTAATAATACATAACCACCACCTACAGAGCCTGTAATCAATTTGTTAATTCCGCATCTCTTTTGGATAATCTTAAAGTCCACCCAATGTAAACCAAGGGCATTGCACTTTTATGATTTCAAAACAATTCATTTTCTGAGCTTACTGTCTTACCAACCTTCTGAGTTCAATAGATACCATGCCTATTAGGATCCATATGGCATTTTAGGCAAACCTTAGAGTAATAATAAGACTGAATCCGCTTCTGTTAATTATTACAACCAGCAGGCAGTTCCTGCATTCGGGCTTCTTATCTGGAATTATGTAATAAATCAATCTTCCCTGATCCTTTAAACTCCTCATATTTAAATCTAATCATGCCTAAGCAGTACGTGCAAGAC